>NW_010168847.1:27966-57218 GCF_000695765.1 Mesitornis unicolor
CTGTAAAAGCTGGGGCTTGATGTTAGCTACCACAATACTCTGGCTTATTCAAATCACTTCTTAATTTTGTCTCTGCTTGATGTTCATGGCGGTGTTCATATTATTATGCCTTTTTGTTTCAACATTTTATGAAAGGTGGTTCAAGATTTCAGAAGTTTTTAACTTCTTTAAATATGTGTCCTTTAATACTAGATTACAGTTTTGTCAGCTTGTTATGAAAAATTAGAATAAGAAAGTGTTTTAGAAACTCTGAGAAGAGCTGAATGCAAATATAGGGGAAAGAGATGGGCTGTGATCTGAAGCAACTTTTCCCCAGTATGGTTCTATTTCAGTCCTAGCAAGTATGTGGGTTGTCATTTTCTTCCTTGAATGCTGGAGCCTCCTGTCACAGATGTGTCAGCCCACATTGCATCTAACAGCTGTAGTGGAGCAATACTGCAATAGTGGCTCTACAATCAATAGTTTTAGGAAACTGCCCTGAAGCATTGTTTATGATTTTGTATGCAATTTGGATTGCTAGTGATTTTATTCAAAGCAGCTGTATTTTTTTTTTAAGTAATAATGTTTTTTGTAATTGATGCTGATACTGTGTAATGTGACATGGCCTTTCCCTGTTGTAAACAGGCTTCAGTTTTGGATTTTACTTTGTTTTCCTGTTCCACACTTCTTCTTATGAAATTTTAACTATATAAAGTCTAAAGCCTTGGGCCTTTCATGCCATTTCTGGAGAGTTCTCTTCATTAATGTGAGTTGAGTGGTGGTATTAAAGAGGAAGAGGCTCAGTGTTGTGTTTTTCTTTAAATTGGATGTCCTTGAGATGTATTACAGTCAAAATACTATTATGTTTCATCCCCAAATAAAAGTTTGAGCTCTTGAAACTAATAACAGGATTCCTACTGATGGCCAGAATCTTTTCATAGGAAATGAGACGAATAAGAATGTGTATTAGCAGATCATAGGATGATTGAGAGAGACAAATTTGTTATCTTTTCAGCAGGGTATTTCGCAAAGAAAGAAGTACAATTGTACAAAGAATTGGTGAGAATTTGTCTTGGGATGCAGTGTCTGTCTCTGGTTGCTCAAGATCAAGCAATGTGAATTCAAAGAAGACTGAGTGTAAAGTGCTATTCCTTTGAGGTTAAGAGAGGGAATATACAGCAGGGAGTATGGGGAATGGGAAATGTCAGAGGGAGGGAAACTGAGGGTGTGGATACATCACTGAAGTGTGAATTGTGTTGTGTGCCTTAATGAAAATTAAAAGTGTGAACCTCCTGTAAAAAATACTGTTACATGAGTTCCACACAGTGTGCATGTGATTTGAATATTATAACTATGAAAATAGATTTCCTAGATGTAAAAACTTGAGCCAGAATCTATTATTATTCACATGAAATTTTCTGCTCATGAAACTGTGAAGTAACTTCAGCTTTTGCAGATGTTTTTATACTGCTATATATCTGCATGATGTTTTCAATAAGTAGCCTTTAACCTGTGCATTTGATCCTGAGCTCACTTTGATTTGCTTACTTGCTATTCATTATTTTACAATATATAGTTGGTTACCTAAGGGATATGCTTTGGCCTTTTACTTGACTGAAAACAGAAATGGTGGTTTGAACAGCATTGAGTATAGTCAATAATGAAAGTTAATACAGTCACTGAATATTTGAGTATAGTCAATAACCAGTATTCATATATATAGCTATGTGGTTTGGACAACATTAGTGTGTTTTATGTAATGAATATTTTTTTTCTCATCACTAATAGAAGTAGAATATTCTTGTAAGCTTTTTTTAAATACACAAATGTTTTCCATCTGCTTTGATCAAAACAAATTTTGAAGCCCTTGAGCAATTTTGAAGACAGATCAAGGTCTCAAAGAGTTAAATTTCTGTAAATTCTGTGAAAATAGTTGTCCTGCAAGTGGAAGGATGCCACTAAAGGAACTACAGTTGCAGTTGAGTTCCTCAGCTGTTTTGAGGCACAACCACTGGCTTTCCTAAAGGTTACTGCTGAAACGAGCAGCTCTGAACAGACCTAGATCCGTGAGACTGTTCAGCCTTTCAGATGGGTAGGAAATTTTGCAGGGAAGAAGACAAGAGATACTATGAGCAGAGGTAGTACGTCTGCAAGTGGTCAGATATAAATAGCTATCAAAAGTTAGGACATGCATTTTCAGGAAGAGGAGGGGAGGCGCCATTTGTTCTGCTAAGGCATGGTTTTGGAACTCTTACATGACAGATAACATAAAAGTGTGTACTGAGGATATAATCCCTGCCCAAAGCAGTTTATATTTATTAATATGAGAATAGAAACACAACTTGTCGATACGTTAAGTATGTGAGGGGAGTAATTAGAACGTTACAATAAGAGATTTAAATGCAAAGCGTGAATGGATGTGAACAGTAGAATTGTAAACAAGGTCAGGCTGCAAAACAATGCAAATTTATTAATTCTCAGGGGAAATGAAGAAAAGTTGCTACTCTCCCATATCAGTTATTTCAAGGAAATGATTCTGTCTAGAATTGAGTCAGATGAATAAAGCTGTGTTTCTTAGCAGAAGGTTGTGAATCAGTGTATACTAAATGTGCCTGTAGAGAATTACTCCATTTTAAATATAACATCTTGCAGATACCTCTGTAGATACATAAAGATACCAGCCTTCTTTCATACTGTCCAATGCTAGAACTCCTACTCTGTCTCCTATTATATTTATTTTGCATTGTATTATTGTCTTTTATAGATTCTCTTATATTCTCACTGACTCTTCTCTTTAGTATTTCTGAATACCAACATCTGCCTGAGAGATGCCTCTGCTAAACTGAGCAGAGCTGATTTCCCGGAGGTTTTTGGGAAGGACAAGAATAGTCTGTGTGTACTGGAGTGTTTTCTGGTTTCGTAGCGACTTTCACATATAACATGTTTTAGTTATAAAGTAATGCCTAGACAGCCCAAAGTCTGTAGGAGGCATTGTGTCAAGGTATATACAGACCAGAAGGAGTAGAAACAATAAAGAAAAGTAAAATAAATGCTCCAGAATCAGGCACTGAGACCAGAACAGAATTCGGATATCCCTATCTCGTGCACAGATCAAAAGTATCTGAATGATATGTCCTGTAGAGAGTTATGATTGTTTTAAAAAAGTTTTAAAAAAATCAATTTTTTAATTATCTTAAAGATTATTAATTGTACGGGGTTTTTCCCTATAATTACAGTTAAATTTGTTTTTTTCTAGCCATAGTCTTTTCAAGGGCTTCCAGGTAAATAGTTCTAAACAAAATGGCTTTTTTTGGTACAGAAGAGAAAATATATTTTCTAATTCCATATATTCTAACTGTAATTATACCTGCAAATTATTTATTTGGCTGACAGAGGAATGAACTAAAATGGTTGTGGTACTGTGACTTTAAGTGCAGTTTTCTTAAGAGCATTTTGTCAAGCTTATTTCTCTCTAAACTCTTTGCTGTTTTCTGACTATGAAGTAAGGCAGTGGTTTGTTTTTGTTTGGTTTTATTTTTGTGTGGAGGGGGGATTTTGTTGTTGTTGGGTTTTTTTGTGGTTGTTTTTTTTTCCACAGAGCACTCCAGGCTGATCTAAAGTGCTGAGGCCTGTGCTGCACTAACTATTGCAGCACCATCATGGTTCAAGATCTGCCTGTTAGAAGATACTGTAAAAGACTATATACATAACTGCTTCTATAACTATATACATAAGTATGCTTCTATAACTATATACATAAGTATGCTTCTATAACTATATACATAAGTATGCTTACATACTTAAAAAAAAATTAAAAATAAAAAGGTGTGTATGGGGGAGAAGCTTCTCCTTATGTTACTAGCATTAGCATCAATGGTGAATGCCTCTCATCAGAAGCCAGGAGTATTATGGGACTATTGTAAGCATCGTGGATTTGGGGCAAATTTCCAGCTGCATGTAAACAAACCATAGTAGAATTACAGCACATGTCTCATCTGTGAAAATAGTAAGGAATGCAAGATAAGAATAAACCCATTCAAGTACATTTCCCCTTTTGGGGGAAAGCAAAGATTTATTTTTCCAGTTAAAGAGAAGGTGGAAGCTTATTACAGTTGGTGACTCATGCACACAGGCAGTAGCAGCGGAGGCATGTCATGGCAGTATTGACCATGGCTGCTCATCTTGACTTGTGCTGGCTGCGTGCTTTGCATTTAGAGTGCCCTGTCAAACTGACACCAACTGAAACTTAAATGGATTCTGTGCCTCTGAAGTTGATTTGTATCAAAGATACTGATCTGTGCTCTCTTGATCAGGGAACTATTTAGTCATATCTTCTTGACACATCTACTGAAGTTAATAAATTCAGGAACTTCAGTGCTGTAGCAACAACTGGAAGAAAGTCTTAGGCTCTCGGATGAAGGCTATATCTAGTGAGTTCACTAGATGCATTTTTCTAAGTTAACTGAACAACGTCAGAATTGGCATGCATATTCCCTTCCCTTCAAATGGTGAAGGATAATGTAAGGCACTACTTGTTCTGTGGTAAAGCAGTAATGGGAAATTGTTGTTGGTGATTACTGTGGCAGTTTCAGCTTCTGTGCTCCATGGTATTAAAATGGAGTTCCAAGCACAGTAGGAGCTGGAGAACAAGAAAAACCAGAAGTGACCAATGCTGTTCTGTATTTTAAAGGATCAGGGCTGCCTCTTGCTGTTTGGGTGTTGATGGATTACTAGCCAAAACCTCAGCACTATTTCAAAAACTGAGCCTGTGGTTCCTTGTGTTGTTGTGTCAATACTGTCAGCTCAGTCCCCTTAGAGTTGTTTCACAGGGGAAATAATGTATTGTAGCGGGTCCTATTGAAAACCAGCAGACACAGAGCTCTCTGAGTTTTTTCATCAAATCCCATTTTCAATGCAGTTTGTCGTCAGCACGTGTTGTGGGTTTTGGAATATTTTTAGGCAACTAAGCAGGAAAACAAGTTTTGCGGCATAACCCAAGATCAATGTAATTTAACTCATATCTTTGAGGTAATAATGATCATATTTTAAATGACTGTTATGAAAAGTATCAGTGCTCTGAATAGAAGTTAGAGCTCAAGAACTTTGCTGCTGCTGCTGCAGACATGCATTAATGTGTCAGCTGTCAGAACATGACCTAGTGGTGTTCAAGGGGGTTTATGCAGAGCAAGCATTTGTTCTTGTGCCAGAAACCTTAAGCTCAGAGAAGTGCTTGCATGCTATGGTAAATGTGTAGTAATTACTTTGTCTCATTCTCGAGCTTCACTGAGTCTGCGTCTTTGATGCATTAATTTGCAGGGAAAAAATGACTTAACAATGAATGAAGTGCAAAACTGTAATTTGGTAAAATATAGGAATCATTTGTTGAATATTATTCTCAGCAGCCCATCATTGATCTGCATACCTTTTAGACAGGGTGCAAATGCAACCAATAAACTTTGTTTCTAATCTTTATTTTGTTCTTATTTAAAGCAACATAAAAGCAACTGAGGGGTAGAAGGAAATTTGCCCAGTGATTATGTGAAACAAATAATCTGAGGTGCCTGTTTGCTGCAGGGTGTTGAGCAGTAAACCTTGCTTGGTTTGTATATGAATCAAAAAAATATACATTAGAAGCAAACTGTTCAGCAGATGTCCAGGAGCTCATAAAGGCTTTCAACATTATCTGGTCTAAAACCAGAACAAGTACTTCAATGTTTCTGAGTTACTATGTGGCTAAGGAAATATTTCTGCTGTGTCTGTACACCCAAATTGTGGTGTTATCATTCAAGACCTTGCTGGTCTAAACAGTCTTATTCTCAGAAGCAGTGTTTGCAGGAAGAGACTATGGGAAAGTCGGACATGCTTGTCCCCAGTGTTGGCCTGCATTTTCTTCCAGGATGAAGTTGTTTTGAGAATACTGATACCAATTTAGCAGGAGCTTCCCTAGCTGAGATGCAGGGAAAGTAAAGAGTATAATTTTGTTGTTCTGCTGAGAATATAACCGTCTTTTTTATTTGGGTGTATGTTTAAAATGGGTGAAGCTCTGGAAGTATGGGATGGATGTCTGCTACAGAGATAGCTGATAGTGGACTGATAGACATTGCTATTATTCATTCTGTAGTGATAACTCTGGTGCCATTGAAGACTACTCTTTCCTGCATTTAAGCTGTCAATCAGCTAGTTTTGTGCTGATTGTTAATTTTTTAAATATCTTCTTGTACTCTATAACCATATTAAACATACAGAAATATGTTTCAGAGTCAAGGCAAGAAGTGTTCTGAATTATACTTGGTCTCTCAGTTCTTGACATTCATCCTTTCTTATTTGACTTTATAATGAAGCTGAAAGTGTTGAAAGTACCTTTTCCTATAGTGTAACTCATGTAGAAAACTTCATGAACTCTGAAGTGATCAGAAGAGCAACTGCAACTCAGCAGTGGTAAGCCTGAATGTCTTATCTCTGGTTTATCAATTTATCAGTCTCCTTTTTACTCAAATTTCTTTTTTCACCAGCTCAGAAAATATCTGAGAAACATAAATGTATTCTCAAACTAAGCAGATTTGTTTGTCACCTACAAAATCCACAACTGCTTGAGTTTGATATGTGTTCTATCATATAAGCTCAGGGTAAGTGTTTTAATACACTGTTGTAGAGCTCCAGAGGGAAACTTCCAGTGAGAAAATGAGAAGAGCAATTGCTTAGCTTTCCTGCATTTGCAAGTGCTAGGTTTTTAATAAGTTCTGAGGCTTGGCAATTAAAAAAACCCAAGCAGTCAAAACTATAAATAGTACGTGGGTTTTAACCAAAATATATGCTAAATGAGAGTTGAAGTCCACCAGTTAGAGAATAAGATACACAATGAGGAGGTGAGGTTGTATCTGACTTGAAAAGAACTCTGTGAGCTTGCTATATTATTCAGCACTTCTAAGTCATGTAATATTCCCTATTGGCAATGACAGGGAATATTGCAATTAGCTGATGCTTTAGTGTTATGAAAGCAAATATTCACATGTATCTCTGGTTTAAAAGAAAGCAACTTCATTTCTTTTATTTTCAAGCATTGGTGATTTAGTCCGTTAACTAAACAGCAGAGTCTGCCCATGCTCTGTTTTTTTTGTTATTAGTTGGCATATTCACATAATGGCTTAGCCTTTGCAGTGCTCTGCTGTATGACTTCTGGTTGGTAAGACCTCAAGTAAAGCATGTTTTTGTGTTTTGAGTGCTGCACAATTTCCTTACATGTGTCTGTAAATGCCTACTTTGACATTTTAAGTATACAGTGTTTTCAAAGGGAGATTCAAGCCTTTTATGAAAATTTAGAATCGGAGATACAGATCTTCATGTTAGTAGATTATTAATGTGTTATATTTTGGAATGATGTTTATCATTGTATTGTGAATTTTAACAGAAAGCTGTTAATGTAAATTCAGTGGTTTTGTAATGATCTTTTTTTCTTCAGTATATATAGGGATCTATATTGCTGGTGGTTGGTTTTTTAAAAAAAAACCAAACAAACAAACTCCAATCCCCCCCTCCAACAAAACAAAAGCCAAAAACAAAAAAAAAACCAAAACAAAGAAAAACAAAAAAAACCAAACCCAACCAAAAATACCACAGAGGAAGAGCAGCTGGGGTACTTTGAGGCTTTTTTCATCTCATAAAATACTGTGTTTATAGTCTTGTATACTTTCTTATATTAAGTTAATAATATGAATGATGTGAAAGCAGCTTTTAGTTCTTTTCTGTGTTCCGCGCTTGTTCCCGAGCGTGAAGAGCTGAAGGAGAAGATAAGGGTATGAGGTGAAAAGGCCAGGATTGTACTGGGATGGCAATTGCCTGGAGTGTAGAGTAAACATGAAATAAATGAAAAGGATAATCTCAGCAATCACTGAGAAAGGAGGAGCTCTTTATAGGAGTATTAAATGACTCTGGATTGAGTGAATTAATTTGTGATGGTACTGCTCTCACTTGAACCAAATACCTCTGTCCTCCTAAACAGTAGGATTTGATATTCAGTGTTTTTCTTTTTCTGTAAGAATGCAAATTTAAAAATGCCTTTAAAACTTAAAGTCCATTAATTACCAAGTGACAGAAGCAAATTCTGGTATTGTGAAATATTAGTGTTGACTTTGAGAATCGTTCTTTCTATAATAAAAAAGAGAAATTCCCATAATATTCTGTTTAAACCTTGACTTTTTTTTTAAATCCAAGGTATTTAAATAAAATTTGCATAATTTTTTTGCGATCCTGCCCCCTTTATCTTCTCCTTTTTTTTTTCCTTTTCTGTCATTTCTTATAAGAAAATAAGTTCTGAGAAACTGTAACGTATGGTCTTAAGAATTATTCAGTTTCATGTTGCTGCCACATCTGTGCTTAAGTGTCATAACTTAATATGTAAAATAATTATATCCGTGACAGACACTGTGCACATCTTTTTCTTAGCATTTTTCTGTTTCTTAGCATTTTTCTGTTTGCTTGAGTGATGGTCCTGATTTCTTGAGAGTAAAACCATAGTGGATGTGTATACGTGTTTGACTTCTTGTTATAGAAGACGTCAGAAAGAAATTTTATTCTAACAGTGCTACACACAAGATAGATTTCTAGTCTAAATAGACTGAAATATTCTTGATACCTTTAATGTGCTAAATGCTACAAAGTCTTTCTGAAAGATCTAATTGCTAATTTGTATGCAGGCTATAAAAGTACTTTAACCTAGTTGTTGACAACCTGGCACTTTATTATTTAATACTGATCTTACTGCTTGTAACAATAAACTGAACCAAAAAAAAGAGATTGAGAACACTGAAGGGCAAAGTATTTGAAGATCTAGGGGAACTATATTGTAGTACTCCTTTGTTTTGTTACACTGCTCATACATTTTAACTACAGTTTGGTAAGAGATGTAATTTGCATCAGTTAAAGATAAAATTTTAATCTGATCAAGCCACCCATTTAGGCAATATCCATTTACCTATGCATAGGGGGTACATACTGTGCATGCAGATTTTTTTCTTGATGAACAAAAACCACCAAACCAAATAACAGATACTTGTGGAGGAGTTTTATTTGGTTGGTTTTCACCTTCTTTAATAACTGCATTTATTTTTATAGATTTGTAGAAACGCAGCTCTGGTAGATGCACTCTACAGAAAACAGCTATTCACTCGAAGTGTGCACTGGGCACGAATGTAAGAGAGGAGGGTTTTATGAAGAAGCTGGACAGAAATGACAGCAAGCTACTCCAAGACTGAAGCCTACATGTGAGTCATATTGAATATTTTTAAAACCTCAGATTGCATCAGTTATAATCTACACCTTAAAAGGAACAGCAGGGAGAAAAGTGAATTATCTAGAGCATCACAATTTTTTTTGCAAAAGCTTGGCATTTATGATAGGGTGTGAGATGGAAATGGCAAAATTCAGTCAAGTTTCCTGAAAAGTTTTTTGTTAGGAAATCCAGACCGCAGCCTCAGTACAGCTGTTATCCCTTATGCGTTTGAGGTTTGCACTGTGAAGTTCATGTAATAGATTCTGGGAAAGCTTGCACAGACAACCTCAAGGCAGGCGATCTGAATCTTCAGGTACTTGCAACCATTGGTCTGAGGAGCAGTGGATTTTTGAAGTTTTATTTGAGCTGAGACCTTCAGCGTGGATATTTCTTTTCTTTGTTTATAATGTACATTTTGCTCTAAGTAGGATGTTGGGGTTTTGTTGTTTGTTTTTTTTTAATTTTCAGAAGTTCTATTCCTCTAAATACTGCTGCAAAATGAGAACAGCACAGATTCAGCAGTGATGGCTGCAATAGTGTAATGAAGGGAAACAAGTAAGTGAAACTGTGCAAAGCATTAAGGGAAGTGAAGAAAAATAGTTCTCATAGGGAAGAGATCTTGGAATAAAAACATTCTTTTCCAAAGCATTATTTCTGGCACATTGCTGATAACCTTTCCTTTGACAATCTGGAAAGGATCTTTATGCCCTACAGAAATCATTGTATATTGAAAGCTTTTCAGAGCTCAGAGAATGCTGAGATGCTGTCAATACACAAGTAACTATATCGTGTATATTTACATTGAAATGGGAGGGAGGAGGCGGAAATCCCTTATTGAGGACTTTGAGGAGAAGCATATGCAAGCTTACAAAAACTCATTCTCAGTGATGTGAAAAGATTGTGTGCTCCACAGTGACATCACCTGAGGAAGCAGTGATGACTTGGTTTTAATTTTCCAGCATTCGTACAGAAAAAGCTCATTAAAAATGTCAGTGCTACAGACAAGGTAAAAAGCTGGAAATCTCACCACCTGACAACAAATACATCTGCTTTTGATTTATATGCATGGCACATTTGAGCTACAGACTTCAGTTGCTTATGCTGTCACCATGCAGTGTAGAGTGGAAAAATCAACACTACTATAAAAACTCTAGGTACTAGTAATAAATAATTTTGTTGGACTGATAATAGACCATTATGGTCTATGGTCTATGGTCTATGGTCTATCTATAGGTTAGCTTACCAGCTCTCATTCCTTGACAAAGACTGTGATAGCATAATTCTCTCTGTCTGTTGTATCATTTAGAATATTGAATTGCAAAGTTGCTTGTGTTCAAAATCCCTCTCATTCAGGACCCTGCTTCTCTGGGACTGTGTGTTCTGCTTAGATCTCTTGTAGTTCCCTGGCAAGTCCAAATGTCATACCTTTTTGGTGCTGACTGGGGTAAGGGACTGTTATGGAAGTTGACAGCTATCCGACTTTCAAGGCTATAAAATGCTTGGCTTCAGTCAGCTTCTTTAGCAGTTGCTTTCCTTGTTTAGTATTTTGTGGAGATCTGTGTCTGTTTTCTTAAAACTTGACAAGAAATATTTGCTGAAGCTGTTCAGGACATCAGAAGTGGCCGTGGCAAATACGAAGAAAAGGTCACAATTGGTATACATTCATCACTTTGACTCAATTGTTGTTTAATTTAGAGGACTTTCTCCGTAAGTCTTAAGATCTACCACCCTGAATTCTATTTAATAACAAATGTAGAGGTTGTAATTCAGAAAAGCTGATTAAGTTTTTACTGAGAGAGACTTAGGTTTAGGGATTTTAAAAGCGCTTATTAGCATATGCATTAACCATTGAAACTACACATTGAGAACTATAACACAAGTCTTGTTTTCGAAGTGCTGTGACCCAGTTTGGAGGTGTTTAAAAATAATAATAATAATTAAAAAAATATATATAATGAAAACTATAGTGACATTTTAGGTGGAAAAAGACTTAAGCTATTCTTTGGCAAACCATCAGAATGGCTGATGTGAATGCTGCACTTGGCTTTCTGCATATTCGTATGACAGTGGTTTGTACCTCGTGATAATGTAATTGGTGCTAAGTTACGTAAGAAAGGAGGCTGCTGCTGCTACATGCAGCTGTGATCTGAATTCACAAATCTGTCACATTATCATCACTTGAATTGTTTCCTTACTCCAAAAGTTTGAGTTACAATTCAATTTTTCTACTCCAGAAATGAGATAGTACTCATTATAATCAAGGTGAAGACTTGAAGTACCCAGAGGCTTCCTAGTAAAAATTTGAAGATCAGATGAGTTCTGGATTCACTAATACTCAAACCTAGTCTAGTTCTTGAGCAGCAAGCTTAAAGCTGTCTGCTCTTTAAAACAATTTACAGGCTCTCCTTAGACGTAACCTGGTAGAAGTCATCTCATTTGCTCCTCTATTCCTTTCTAAAATGTGATGGCTAGGTTATATCCTATTCTGTGGAGAGACACACTGCAGATGTAAATATTTAACTACTTTTTAAAATTTTCATGAGACTACTGTGTATTAGTGATCCTGCATTTCAGCTCTTGAGATCTCACCGTACAGATTTCATAACCAAGTTAATTAAACTGTTTATTTTTGGGGATTATTTGGATGAAAGAAAGTGTTCATTTGATGTGTATAGATGAACAAAGCAGTATAGATTATCTTGTGAATCCTAGTCATTTTATCCTTAGAAAAATTGAAAACTGAATCTCAGTAAGCACAATTTCCTTTCATAGGTATTTAATTAGCTTAGAAAAACTGGTAAATGGGAAATAAACTACTTTCTCCCCTCCTTGTAGCACTTGTGAATATTTCACAAGCATAAAGACTAACAGAGTGCTGATGCTGGTGCCAAATACGTTTGAGCCAAGCATAGCTCAAATTCATAATGAGAGCTTTCCAAGCTGCTCAGCATGGTCCTTTCCACATCCATTTGACATTTTTCTGGCTTGACTTTGTTCTTGCATGCAAGTGTTCTGTGCAGTCTTTAAAATCGGCAGTCTTGCAATGTTGGAGAAGTAACTTTGCAAGCATGAGGTTTACAGTTAAAACAAAAGATAATGTGTGTTCTGTTCTACAGTAGAACCCCACAGGTACAAGGCCATAGTGAACGTGCAGTACTGTAGAAGGAATAGCCTGGTAACTTTTTTCCCCTCATCTCTATACCAGGAAATACATTTGTGCACCTGCTCACACTCTAGTTAAAAATCTTCTGGTTCTCTAACTCCACTATCTCCTCTGTCTTCTTTGTTAAAGAGGCAACCTAACTAAGTAGTTTGTAAGGTCTTTTCTCAGAAGACTAATTTTTTCTTTTAGTATTAGATTCTCCTGTTCGTACAGGATCAGTACAAGGCATAGGCACAATTTGAGCTGTAAAATCTTTGCCTCTGAGTTTGATGGGAATTTTGCCAGTCAACAATGGGATGTGGTTTTCAACCAAAGCATTTGGATAGATTTAAATCATGTCTGGACCTTGTGCAGCTTCTCTGCACAAAGCTAAATTTCTCCCAGAGGACAGAATAGTGAACTAATGTAAATATGCTGACATGTTGTGCTTTCCAGCAAATGAGACTGGAACACAGCAGTACAGAATGCTAAATGGTTATTTTATTTCTTGAATGGTTTTACATATGGAGATGCTATAGGGAAGAAGGAGAATGCAAGTTTATGTACATGTAAATTGGAAGAAATGGTTTCTTATCTTATAACAAGAATTCTTTTTAAATGCTTTATAAATGCATCAACCTTGCCATAGCTAACGTGCTTACTGAATGAGAGCTAACACTGAGTTTATAGCGGTATTGCTAATATGTACCATACTTTCTCTCAGCTGAACTTTAAAATTATTTTATTGTAGTTTATACTTAATTTTTGATTATTTGCTGTTTTAACCTGGGGCTTTTTTTTTTAATGGGAATTCGAGAAGAGAACTTTAGTTGAACTTGTGTTTTTACATTATCCTTAAATAAGTCTAAATGGTGCCATGAACAGTAATAAAGATTTTAATCTCTGATCTGTTTTGCACACAAGTATTGACAATAGAGCATTTTCAGGTACACTTAGGAAGTGCAATACATTTATGTAATAACCATTATTATTAAGTTACTTAACATAAATGCATGAGGCTTTTTAATACTGTTGCTATGGGTAGTGTGTATCTTAAAATACAACTTTGAGCTTGAGCTACTGAGCAAGAAGCTCAAGTTAAAAAATGTTGTATTTGTACATACAGCTCACATATTCAAGAACTACTTAGTATGGCCCTGCTGTATTTTCCCTGTAGCTGTTGTTACTTCCAAATAGGCAGAAATGGTTCTTCAGTACTGGAGCTGAACCACCACTTTGGCCTTCCTGACTGCCATTATTCTGAGAACGTAAAGACCAGTTCTAGATCATTATTTTAAAGCTGAGATTATATATTACTATAGGGCATTATTTGAAGGAGAAATTTTCTTATTGGAGATGCTGGTATGTCTCTTAAACTTCCAAAACATGCTCCTGTAAGCAAGTAAAATCATGCCATTTCACTCTTTTCACTCTCACCTGAGTAAGCTCTGTCCAAATAACAAAATGTACTGTTTAACAGTCTTTGTATTTTTTTCTGGTTTTGGACTTTGTTCACGAGGTGAATGAACTGGAGCTCACTTAATTGCTTTTTACTCTAAAGTTTGTGATGGAAGCTTGTTTTCTGACTGTTTTTTCTGCTTAGACTGTAAAAGTACTGAATTTTATTTAGTACCTGACTCCAAACGAGGGGTTCTTGCTGCAAATCATCTGTCTAGACCCAACGCATCTGGAATTTTCCTCCACCAAACTGAATCCCCCAAGCTTCCTGTCACATGTCTCCATAACCCCTTTGGTCTGACACAGTTTTCAGTAATGTTCACCAAAGCTGGAAGTACCACTTTTGTTCTTGGAAGAAGTACTACATTCTGTATTGGAGACATCCCTTGTAGAAGCCTGGGCAATTGAGGAGATGTGAACCAAAGTAGGCCTCAGCTTAGCATGAGTACATTGTGAACCAGAGTAGGCCTCAGCTTAGTACAAGGGAGTCAAGGTTCGGTAAGAAGACTCAAGGCTGAGAAAGAAGAGAAAAACAAGGAAATGAAGACTAATTGGGCATCTGGAGACTAATTTGGCATCGCGATATGGAAAAGGTTGAAGATAAGCAGGACATGGGACAGGATGAAATAGATGTGGTTTGGAAAGTGTTCAATATGGAACAGATGTGATTTGGAAAGTGTTCAGTAGCTAGCGACCAATAATGTATTAGCTTAGCCAGCGTGGGCAGCGCGTGCAAGATGTATGCAGCCAATTAGGAGTCAGATAGATGCGTGCGCGAACATTGACAATGTATAAAAATAGCAAGCTTTGTGCAATGAATCGGCTATCAGAGCATCATATTGGTGTGCTGTAGTCCATTCCTCGCATGGACCCCAACAATCCCTAAATAAACTCATGGCATCATTCTAACAAAATATGGGATGGGGGCTACTTCAATGAAGTGCTCATGTTCAGTGCAACCATTGAGGATGCTTCTCTACTTGGACATACTTGGTCTGAAAATGTTGCTGAAAACCAGCTTTCACAGAAGTCTTAAAAGGCTGTTTCAGTGACTCCTCCAAGAATTCATCATTTATGCTGGAAGAAGCAGTCACATGCAAAATACCTAGGACCCTTTTTTCAGTGCTCTATAATCTGCTTTCTCTGCACAGACTTATCCTTGAAGCTTACTTTAAGGTAGCTGTAAATTCCAGTGATCCTTAATCTGTCTGGATAAATGACTCAGGAATAAAAATAAGAGCTTTTGGTCTGCATCCCCCCCATACATGCAGCAGTCTGCTGCTTGTCACACTTTATTGTGCCATGCTCCATGTTCCCTGTTACCTGTTAAACATTGTCATTGGTGTTGTTTAATTACTTGTTTCCATTTTGGTATGCTAGCACAAACAGGCAGTTGATCTGGAAAGTTGAAGCACATAACCTCAGCAGACACTTGGCTGGTTTCCGTCTCTCTGATGTGAACTTCCTATGTGAATCTCATTCAATTAACTATGTCCCCCATAACTTATTGGCAGTAGAATCTTGGTAATGTGAGGTCCTGATCATCTTTTTAGAGCCATACACTTGTCTTTTTAGTGTTCAACTATTAGAAGCCTTTTTTGATCAATGCAGAAAATCAGTAATTGTAGGCTTCTAAGGCTATAGAGTTCTAGCAGATCTTTATAGCACAATCAGACATAGGAACAGATTAAAACAGTAAGAAACAAAACTAACAGTTTATTATATGTTGCACTTTTAGTTAATGGCTTAAAACCAAAGCTACTTAAGTGAATAATTTACATTTAGATATCAGATTAGACTTCAAAAATCATTAGAAAGTTTTTCCCTTTCTGAGTTAAAGATCAATTATTTTCCTCTGGCATTTGCGAAGAGGCAACGTTTTAGTAAAAATCATAGCTGAGAAGCATGAAAAGTAATGCAGATCTGAATCTTAATACTGCAGTTCAAAACTACATCCCCTTTCTTGTAATATTGGAACAGTTTTTAAATTGTGATGAATTTTTAGAGTTTTTATTCTATTCAATCCAAGCTCAGCACAACTGAAAAATGAAGAAGGCAAGAAAAAAAATTAAGGAAGAACTTTTTGTATGCAACATAGTGTAAAAACCCCTACATTTTATAATGTTCTCTGACAGCTATTAACTTTAAACTTTGGTGATTATTTAGAAGGAGTTTTCAAGGTTTTTTGGGGAAAAAAAAGTTCAGTTGATTGATAATGAACCTCACAGTATAGAAATTGAACCTGCCAAACTCTGCTCTTGATTGTTTATTTTCTGAAGATGTCAGAACTTTCTGTAATTATCCTCTTGATTTCTAAACTAGTTTAATGTAAGTATTTCCTGTTATTGATTTCTATTCTGAGTTGAAGGGTGAATGAAAATAGTTTGGAAGAGCTTTTGATTAATTGCTGTCTGGTTCTGCTATGCTTTGTATAAATAGACTTTTTCCTATAGCTCTTCAGATTTGAAAAATGGCAGTGAAATAGTATTGAATAAAATTGAATTATTAAATAATATAATGTAATGTAGTAGTCAAATTTATGAAGAATAGTTGCTATGTGGTAGTTCATTTGTTTGCAACAAATGACATATAAATGACATATAAATATGATTTTTAAGTCATATTTCCTGTAACTATTCTAAAACAGTCCATTGTGAGGATTCAGGAATCAGTAATGCTAAGAGCACAGCCTTTTTAAAGGCTTAATATTAAATCTTAAAACTAGGATTTTCACATAATTCAGCTCTAGCTCTAATGACAGTAACACTTTCTGCTACTTCTAAAGATTTAACCCCTATGCTTGAGACTGTAATATCTTTTGGATGCAAGTGTGCTTTTCCTACTTGAATGAGTATATTACAGCACACTGAAAAGCAGCATCAGTCATGGAAATATTCAGTTTAGGGCTAGAGTTATTTAATCTGCTTTAGTACAAATGAAAAAATACTCTACACCTTGCGTAGCGTGTGGTGGGCTGGTAGTTGCAGCATGAGGCGAGTGCGTGGTGGAGGCAACAAAGTTCAGGGTGCTCCTAAACTAGTCCCAGAGTATTTGGTGTCATGCATAGCCTTGTGTGAATGCTATGTTGTGACTTTATGAATGAGCACTGCATGAATTACAGAAGGGATTCTTCCTTGCATTTACAGAGAAGACTGTGCAGGTCACTTATGCAGACTATCAATTTATCATCATAAGATCTAAGGCAGTGCTGGCTGCCTTAAACAATGTTTTTTTTAATTTATTTTCTTTATCTGTTGTCCTTGTTCTGCAGACCAACCTACTTAGCCAGGTCTGTGTATGGAATGTGGTGGCCAAAGTACATTTTGGGGATCACATGTACCATGTTTTGATAGATTACTGAATATGTAAATAGTGTTAAAGAGTGTTTAATATATGGATTTCTTTAACTCTTGCATAGCCAAGGCTGTGACAGTTTATATTTATTTTTTTCCCACTGTGTGGGGATTGCAGGTATGAGTTTTCTTGTATTTCTAGAACTGGTTGTTATAGGCAATATGGGTAGTTGTCTTGTTTTGTTTTCTTTGCATGTGTAAATTTTAATAGCCAGCTAACAAATGCATTCAAAAAGTAAGCAGTTAGAATTGCAATACAGTAGCTTAGATTGTTTTTCCCTGTCAAATTTATGCAAAATAGTGAGGTACTTAGGTTGTTATCCACTGGTTACTGTTTGAAAGTGTATCAACTTGTTGATTCTTAGGAATTACTGCTTCTTTAACCAAAATAGAAAAATAGAGAATCTGAGAGAGATGACGTTCTGAGATTAGCTCTTCGTCTGTTATTTTATACAATCTTATAAGTCCAGTGATATACTCCTTCTGTATAATAAGACAAAAAAACTACAAAAAGCTCACTATATGGCATCCAGTATGGAATTCAGCACAGCAAATTAAAAGCAGTGTGGATTTCAGCACAGGTTATATCAGTATTCCAAACACACAATCTTTGCAGTATCCCGGGGTCAGGATACAAACTGTAATGAGATCCACTTGAGTGCAACTGCTAAGATGAAAACCAAAGCCCGTGAGATTGTAATTATGGAAGCTGGCAAACTGTGAGATCAGAAATAAGCAACTGTGACTCCCCAGTATGCATGGAATGGCTTAGAAAAACATACTCTGGAAATACTTCAGTGTCTTATTTAAAAACAGCTGAAGAATTTATTTTATACATGGAAGCACTGGACTATAGCACATGGAGGTACTGCACATGAAGTGGTCACTCTGTTACTTGGTGTGAAGCTATAATGTTCTTTTGGGCTTCTGAGGAGGCCCAAAGAACTATGGTACTAATAGTGTTGTGCTGTATGATGACTCTGATGGCATCAGTCTCTGATAGTGCTTAATCTCCAATGCAGAGAGGCTAGATTAGAGAGCCGCTTGAAAAGGGAAGCCAGAAATAAAGTGAGAATCTCATCTCCATTGTGAATTAGTGGAGTTCATATATGCTTTTTTGTGGACTAAAACTGGTTTGGTTCAAAGAGAGCATAGGAGGTTCCATGTGAACGTGAGGAACAACTTTTCTACTGTGGAGGTGACAGAGCACTGGACCATGCTGCCCAGAGAGGTTGTGGAGTCTCCTTCTCTGGAGACATTCAAAACACGCCTGGCCACGTTCCTGTGTGATCTGGTCAAGGTGATCCTGCTCTGGCAGAGAGGTTGGACTGGATGATCTTTCGCGGTCCCTTCCAGCTCCTAATATTCTGTGATTCTGTGATTCAAAGTGCCAGAACCAGTTCTGGCTGTTCCAGATGGTTGTTACGTGGTGGCTGCTGGTCCATTCCAGCTTGTTTACATACTACCTGTGGGTCATCTTACTCCTCTCAATAGTTGCAGACTGGATGCTGTTACCTCCATTGGGTGTGCAATTGTATACAACTATGGCAGGCAGTCACCACAAAATACTTTGCTCCTTTCCCTAAATGAAGCCATCTGAAGGTATGTTTGGATATGTGGCAAACAGAACAAAATCACAGTTAGACATTTGTTTTACAAAACTGTATTTCCAAAATGCAGGAAGAGAGGAGACCAGATGTTTGAATGCTGTTACAAGGAGACTCCTACCTGAAGCGCTGCTTGGAGCAGTGGCCTGGTGTACATTTGTCTGGCTCTTAACAAGCAAAGCACAGATAATTTTTACAGTGGAGGCTTACTTGGAAGCTGTGGCTGACATTTATCCTGCTGTAACATTTTAGATAAATGTAGTAAAGGAGGACAGATAAGCTTGTAACAACTTTACATCCTTTGTAACGCATTTAGGGCCACAATTCAGAACTCAGTAGTTACCAGTCTGCTGACTGGGTAGATATGCAGAAAATCAGAGACTGGTCTGGAGCTGATGTGACTGACAAGGCCACATGCCAGCCACCTAAGCTAGAACATCCAAATCTTGGCACCTGATATAGTGGATGTCTGAGCTGGTGATGGAACTGTGATGTGCAGGCCTGAGCCACCAGCCGAGACCCAGAGATTCAGGGTGGGTCAGGAGTGTCTGGTTCCTCTTACCATGGGTCAGTAATATGCTGGTTTAAACTGGACTGGAAGGCAGGAGTCTTCATTGGTGTGACTATAATGTGTGTGTGTTGTAGAATAGAAGTCAGACTACAAATCACTATCTATTTCCAAACCTATCTTGGTTAAGAATGACTATGATAATAAAATAATAGCATCAGTGCAGTACTGTTACTCTGATACTTGTGATTTGACTGTGTGGAGTTGTTTGTGGACTATGTACATTTCATGAAGAGATACACTTTCAATATAACCATATGCTGTTCATTTTTTATTTTAAAGTGATGCTATGAGCATGGTATCAAGATATTAGGCTAGATGACCTTCAAAAGTCTCTTTGAACATTAATTATTCTGTGATTTTTTTTTGTACAATTTTTCTTTGACTATGTGTTCATTTAAACTTTAACTATGTATACTTTTATATGTCTATTGTTTTGCAAACAGTAGACCTCATGGAAAGGGTTTGCTTTGTGAAAATTTTTGAGAGAAAAGGACATTAACTGAATTGACCATGAAATGGATTTAAAGTGGATCAATTTTTGCAATGTTTTTTGACATACTTTTTAGTGAAGCTAGCATGAGAATTGTGGTTGCTTCTGCTAACTGTAAAGGGCCCAGACTAAGCTTTGTTAGTCACTTTGAGAAGACTTTCTTTGACCTCAAAGACTCAAACTCTTGGGGAAGAAAAAAGTGCAGCTCAGTCTTCAGTTTTATACTCATTAGCCAAGGGTGAATCCTCTCAAAACAATTCATGAAAGATAATGAAATGACTTAATTTGCCATAAAGACACTTCAATTTGCATTCTTCTCAGTTGCATTCAGTCTCAATAAAATTGAATCATTATTTTTCTCTAATTTTAATTCTTAAGCTAAATTGTTTACCAGAAGGAATTTTTACTGTCTCTCTCCAACAACAATCTATTAAGCACATCGTCAACACTGAAAATAAATCAAAAGCAAATTGAAGTTCTTGCTGACTTGTTGAACTTGTAGTTTCTTCATATAGCTCTTGTTATGCAAGGCGAGGAGACTAAATTATTTGCAGTTAATTGTATGCCACTGCAAGACTTTAACCTCCTATAAACCCCAGACTGTGGAGACTCATACCTGGTAGAACTATGGAACTTGACTCATTGAGGTGACTGGTACATAATAATCTAAAATGCACTTAAGAAGCAGGGAGAGCAGCGATGGCTCAGTTATTGGGAGAAAAATGAATTTTGTGATGGTACAGTGGATTCGGAGAGGGGTATGGAAGATGACAGGAATAAGTCCTCTCCTGTTGCTGTGCTTATCCTCTGTCCTACGCAACTACCTGCTTTGCACAAGTCTAAGTCCGGCCATATTTGTTGCATACATCTTACTGCTGTTCTGTCTTCATTGTCTGATTGCAGTCTTGTGCCTGCTAAATTCTTTTCACTGTCTATTTGGCTAGGCAGAACTGTAGCCAGCAAGGAACACGTGGGCTGCTTTCTCAATTGATTGCTACTGTGTGGCTATGCGTATGGGATCCTAAACTTATGCCATAATGCAGGGAACGGCCCTGCCGAGAAAATTATTTTAGATATGCAACAGTGACTGTACAGCTTTTCTCCATTGATAGTAGCATGATATAAGGAAAAAGTTCTTGTGGTTCCTGCAGGTAAATACTGGTTTAGTATATATTACTGATGTAGAATTCTTGGGCACAATACAGATGTATTTATAGAGACAGGTATCTAGCAGCATGATCATGTAATTAAAATAAGTTGAAGTATTAAATACTGGGGCTTGCACAGCTCAAAAGATAAAACCCTTGCTTTCTTACATATTAAAAAAAAACAAAACCAACAACAAAACCAAAACCAAAACAATACAAAACTCCTTTCTAGTTTGGTTAAATGAAAGGAATAAATGGGTTAACATTCTGAAGACTGTGAATGTGAGAGTCAGAGTAGGGTGCTTTACATATCTGCAGTAGATTTACTATTCATAAAGATGAGATTCCTTGAATACTGCATTAGAGGAATCACTGCACTGGGATTATACATATTAAATACCAACCTCAAGGTAAAACACAGGATGATGAAATGCTGAAGACCAGAGAGCTAGTAGTAACTGTGTTGCGTTTCTGTACTTGATTGCCTAAGACAGTTCTGTTCATTCCAAAATATAATGTGTTTAGGAAAAAGAGATGAGTGAGGTAAAGTTCAGAATTTACTAGGAATGGAAGACTGTGTCTGAAGGCTTGTATTGCCTTTTGTATGATTGACAGGTGAGATTGTGGAGCCATAATGTGATGTTGTTATTTTAGTTACATTAATCTATCCTTCTAAGAAGTTGGCTTCGGTGAATAAATGTAGATAAATGTTAAGTGATGCTTTATGATAGTAAACTTCATATGCTCTGCATAACTAAGGTATTTTCATTAGTGAAGTCGTATACTGTATTTTAGCGCAGTATTATCCCCAAAGAACAAATAAACAGATTTATCTATTGCAGATTAGTGTTTGAACATACTGGTGATCTATGTGCCTACAAACCTTCATTAATGAATATAAACATCCAACTGTTACTATATTAAATGTTACTAGAAATAAAAGGTAGATTAAATATTGAAAAAATACTAGAAATAGATATGAAAGATGATCTGCAAGTTTTATAATCTAATCTCATTTTACATTATTTTAAAACCACCTATTCTGTATACTTGCATTATTTTCCTCATCTCTCTTTCACTATTCATCCTCTTTTAGACACTTAAGTATTTTTTTTTCTTTTTAAAAGCAAATTACTAGAAAACTGAAACTGCGTAGAGTCTAGAGAAAATGAAAACACTGAAACCAAAACTTCATTCTGTATTTGACAGCTGGACCAAGAAATACCAAAGCACTCCACAAGTAGTGTAGAAGTAGACAAACTGTAATTCTGAGCACAAGCCCAGCACGAGCTATGATTTTTGTTTTGCATAGGCAAATCTAGTAAAGTTTTTTATTTGTGGACATTTGTCCCTTTGGAGTCTCCTTTCTCTGAACTCACACTAATAGATATAGTCAAAGAATGAGTACAGAGAAGTGATCGTAGATGATGATTAACTTTAAGCAGAGCTTGAGCAAGATGAAAGAAACAGGTTTTTATGCTGAATATGATGCAGAGTTACTTATGCTTCTGTAGCTTTAGTTCAAGTGTGAAGTACAGTATTTATGATAAAAGTTTGGTCAAAATTTCCTCCGTCTAGCCCCCATTTAAAAACAGCAGAATTTGGGTTCAGTGTTGCAAGTAGTGGTTCTAAGAGAGATCACTGCCCAGAAAATCAGAGGTTCATTAGTGTTAATTTCTGGGAATTAGTGTATTCTAGAAGAACTAAGTATGAGAATGGTTGAATTGAACCTTGCAGGGAAGGAAATTTCAGTAGAAGGATATCACAACAAGTTATTTAATTGTAGTATTGTATAAACTAGAATGTAGTCTTACAACGTATTTTTGATCAGACTAGTGCTCTCCAAAAAATACAGCAGACTATTCACGTGTTTCAGAATAGAGAACTGAGCTATTAGGACAGCTCCCTGGATGAAGCTTACAGGACTGAGTTCCTCTTTCCAGGCTAGAGGAAGGCATTAAAAATTCTGTGAGTGGTGTCACAGACCTCTTAACTATTTGCAGAGATTTTTGTGTCTAACTTCAAAATCCTTTTCTAGCTCAAACTTACCACCAAATTTGGGGAAAAAATTTCTGGAAAGGTCTGTTCAGGAGGCTTGAGAGAATACTCATAATAAAGACTGAATAAATTACTCTTTTCATGTAACCCTGTCGTTTCTGAGGTTCATCTATAAGCAAATTGTTAAAAATGTTATTTGCTTTCTCCATCAGTGAGAACTTACCCATTTAAATATCTACATCCTTTATATTTTAATCACTAGCTCTTAGGGTTAAAGACACTCAAGTTTCGTCATCTTTTCAGTCGTGTTTTTTCCACGTTGCATTTAGTTATTTACAGCAGAAGTCATCAGCTCACACATTGTCATGGATGGAGTTATATACACCGTTCTGATTTATCAACAATTAAAGATCTATTGAAAATGTGAAGTTATTTTAGCAATGTTTAGTCAATAACCAATGTTTAAGGTGTTTCAGAAAAATAGGTAATAAAATAGTACCTTGGTTACAGATGACAGAATGACAAGGTTCAAGCTAACTTACCTTAAGGTATCCAAAATATGTATGTATATATGTATGTGTGTCAACAAAGCATGCAAATAAACTAAAGATATTTGGTACCAAAAGTGTAGAATTCCACTCTTGTATAAGCAGAGGCATGTAAGTAAAAGGCAAATGCATATAAGGAGAGCAATGAATAAAGAAGCTAGCTAACAGGTAAAATTTCCCTTTAGTCAAGTTTTAGAAGCAAATACAATGCATCAGCATTCATCAATGGGCAAAAATTGAGTATCAAGGAGGGCTGGCTTTGCACTCGCCTTTCATCAGCTCTGTCAGCAGATGATATTGAGGAGCTGGTACCTGAGAGGCGTCCCACCTCAGAGGAGATACTGTCCACAGCCCACTGCAATCCAGGAGATCTCAAAGGGTTGCAGGGAAATCTCCCTTTTGGGTTGCTTATTTATAGGATCCCAAGATAATTGACTTTCACCAGAACTATTGTGGCCACAATTCTTGTCAGGTGATCCTCACAGCTTTCAGAGTGGGCTTGCAATCATGGCAGGAGGGATCTCAGGTATGCTTCCCAGGCAATGGGAGTTCCAGGTGTGATTAGGGAGTGTCTAACCATCCCAACTCACTGTACTTGTACTAGGGCATGAAAGTACCAGGTTGTCTCAACTCACTTCTTCAGAAAGCAGGACCAGAAAGTGCCATGTTGTCTTAGCTTACAATGGCTGGTGTTGGCATCATAACATGGCCCAAGGTGGTGGGAACATTGCACCACCACACATGTGTTCTGCAGGTATGTATATCAGTAGTCTTTAGCTTTTGAGTTTTTTCATGAATTGGGAAATGAGGAAAACACAATTGTAAATTACTGTTCAACAAATTTTTGAGATGCTTAGTTTTTCAGAATGTTACCTTAATACTTAGCTTTTCATTTCTGTATGTTAATCAAAATAATTAATTTACTGTTCAATATTCAGGTCACTCCTAAAGATTAGTGTAATATAGATGCAAGCATATAGGCAGTGAAAAACATGCAGTTGTACACACATACAGAGACTCTGCATATGTACGTGTTGGCAGATAGTATGCGTAGCAATGTCTTCCATGCGACATGGGCTTTGTTCAAAGAAGGTAAAATTCCACAGAAGACAGCTGCTGTGAAGTAATTACATCCATTAGCGTGAAGGACACTTGACTTTATCTCATTCTCATCCCTTTTTTTGAAGAGGCAAAATTATTATCTTATAAATACCTGACTTGCATTGTCATATCTTATTACTTGACCAATTTAACAACATGCAGGGCAAATATAGTACAAAGCTAAAGCTCTCAATGTTAATTAGTCAAAAGTAGATAAGGATGAGAACATTTTAAGACTGTAACAATTTGTGTCTCAGAAAGGAAGCACCATTTTACAGAAATGGGATATTTCTTATTTAGGAAACATTTGAAAAATCTTCGTATTACAGGAAGAAATACTGACTTTTCACTGACTCTGTGCAGGCATTTATATTTCCTCCAGCTCCTTAAAATCTCTAATAATCACTTCTGTGACCAGATCCATTTTTATACTTCACTGCAACTGCCTCTGGTAATGATTAGGTAGTTTCATGGTAGTGATATGCACAGCAGAAGATATTACTGTGTGACTCGTACAGCCACAGGGAAAATGAATATATGTGAATACACCAAGATGCATTTTTTACCTATGATCATCATCATCTATCTTAAGATACCAAAACAAAGTACCAAATTAAGACTATAATGCTAAAGAATTATTGTTGTTCAAATGAAAAAGTTATTTCTAACTAATGCTAAGGGTTACCTAACATTCACCTTTGTTTCAAGAGTTGTCTGTGTAACATTTCTTGAATCTTTTATTGTGCATATTTGTCAGGATTTGATTTTCATATGAAATTGAAATATGTATCTGTGAGTAATCTGATCAGAATAATTAGATTTGAAATCAGAAGTTACTGCATTTTTTTAATGATGGTGATAAACCAAACTCTTTTCTAAGGTTATAAACATGGATTTTTTGTTTGCTTGTTTGTTTAAGTGAATCATACAGTCGTCAATGGTTTGGGTTGGAAGAGACCTTAAAGCTCATCCAGTCCGACTCCCCTGCCATGGGCAGGGACACCTCCCATCAGACCAGGTTGCTCAAAGCCCTGTCCAGCCTGGCCTTGAACACTGCCAGGGAGGGGGCATCCACAGCTTCCCTGGGCAGCCTGTGCCAGTGTCTCACCACCTTCATAATTAAGTATTTCTTCCTAATATCTAATCTAAATCTACTCTCTTCCAGTTTAAAGCCATTACACCTCATCCTATCACTACACTCCATGATAGAGTCCTTCCCCATCTCTCTGTAGGCCCCTTTTAAGTACTTCTTCAGGCTAAACACCACCAGATCAGCCTGGCCTCATAAGGAAGGCATTCCAGCCCCCTGATCATGATGTATTCGTTTAGCATGGAGTTTGAGTCAGATTGTTATTCATGTGATATGTCTTGTATGGATATTCCATTTCCTAATTCCATTTCATATCTTTGTGTTTTCTGTTGCAGAACAGACTTCAGCCTTGGTTTCTGCAAGACACATTCCTGTATTTCAGGTTGCTAAACACAGATTTGTATGAGAAATGTGACAGTTAATGTGGCAGTTCAGGCCTCGATTGGTAATGATACCTAAGCAGGTAATTAACAGGAAACAGATGTTTGAGTCACTTGTTGAACAGAGAATGTCAATGAGCAGTGGTTTATATTCTTTATTTTATAGAATCCAGAATACTTTCATAAAGTAGGGATTTAAACCTGCAATTTATTTTTTTATACCCTTAAGTTCCTTTTGACTCTGAAACTATCAATGTAATTGTGAATTTATTTGCAGAGACTACAGAACCATGTTCTACATTTTATCCTAATGCCTATTTGATAAAATCAGAAATAAACTTAAGAGCAAAGTGAAGAACTGAAGTTCACACTCAAAATTCTATGCTCAAAAATGTTCATATCTTTTCTGGCAAAAAGCAGTTCCAAGAATGATTTGATATCCTCATCAGCAGGGAAGGTTTCACTAAAAATATGTAACTATCCCTTTCAAGTAAAATTTTGTGGTTATGTTTTACTTCTCTCATTTTCATAAATATCATAAAATACCCTAGGTCATTATCTCAGTTCAAGTTAATTAATTTGGAACCACTGAGCTTAATAGAGCTACACCAGTATTAATCAATAAAATGTCTGGAATTCACTTCTAGTTAAACAGGCTTGAGGGTTTTTTATGCAAGCTGTGAATGCTCTGTTTTCATACATCATGTAAAAGGTACACACTTTTCCAATAATCCTGAACAGCAGCATCCAATATATTAATGTGTATTTAATAACTGCAAAAGCTTTTTAATGTTGTGCTGTTGTTTTCCTTGCTGGTTACTGGTGTAGAGCCATGTAAGTAAACATACCTTTGGAAATGTATAATATTTTCTGTCAAATGTAATTTAAAAATATTCTTACAAGTCTGCATGAATGCTGGATAACCGAATCAGTACATAGTATTAAATAGAGAGTTGTTTCTGTATTGCATTTAATATTTATACCTGTAATCATACTCTGTATTCTGACTTCCAGTGCTGGGACATGTTTATAAAGTTTGTTAAATGATTATGACAGTGTTGTGGTACTGACTTGAGTTGTTCCAGAGTTGAAGGACAGGTCAGAGTTTATTCCAAAGCCTTTGGTAACATTGGGTCTTAGATTCAGATGTGGAAGGTCTCATACTCATTGAAGCGTAGTACTGCCACTCATTCTCATAGGATGACCTGTCAGTGTAGGTAAAGTTTTTCAATCTTCAGTTTCTGGAAAGGTGAATTTATTGAACCCAACTCTGAACAATTGAAATGATCACTTCCAGGAAAATATTCCTATTGATCTAGAATTTTATTTTACTTAATCAAAACAACTTTTTATCAACATCTATTCAACATGAACGCCAATATTTTAAAATTCATGTGGAAATCAACTGATTAGTATGAGTATTAAGATTAGTAATTCTTAATACCAGAAGGAAGTTGTACATTTAGGTTCTTGAACAGTATGATTCCTTTAAGGTTTGTCAAGAAAGTGAAAGTATTTGTTATTGGGAGAGGAATGGGGAGAGACTTCATGGAATCCTATGTTAAATTAGTTGCTGAATTAATAGCATTTATGGCAGAGGCCAGGAATTCACTGTATATAACCAAGTACTGATTAAAAGGGGTGGGGAAAAAAAGCAGTCTCTTGTGTCTTTAGCTTGTTGCTCTAGAATTGTATTGCAGACCTTTTTCAAATAGAAATAAATCCAGAAATCACATGGTTGATCGTGTCACCAAAACCATTACAGTAGCATTGGAATAACAATACTGAAGTTGTAGCAGGAGTGACATTTTTCAAAGTTGTTCACAAGAGTATTTTTGTACTTGCTGCCTGACTTTCTATTTGAAGGGCTGCAAATAGTTACTTAATTGTGACTTTAATTAAAAAGTAAATTTCTATTATTAAATTATGCACCATCCTGTGTGTGCGCACGTATTTAATGTGTTCATATGCATTTCCTATCTGATTTTGAAGTTTTTTTCCCATGTCTCATGAAACCCTTTGTTCCCTTATTCTTTACTTATCTACTTGACTTGGGGAAGTGATTCATGTGACCAGCATACATGTATAGATACAGCAAGTATATATGCTGCGTACAGGGTCCTAGCTAAGACCTCTTAAGTCAAGTGCTCAACTGCACAAAAATGTTGGTAAAATGACAGTATAAGTATAGGAAGGGTCTTATTCTGCAGCTATATCTAGGAAATCAGTTGGGGATAGTCTTTGCATCAGCTGGATTCGCTGTTGATATTAGGACTCAGTATGCTTTTCTCTTCTTAGTGTAAAGGAGTTTCAGTGTCGTGCAGAATCCAGCTTTGCTCTAACATAATGGCAGATGGTGTAAAAAGTCACAGTTGTATCCTTGGATATGTTTAAAGTTGATAAAATCTTTCTTTTGATTAGGTAGTACCAGACTGTTTTCCATATTTATTGTAGATTATTTAATTTCTAGAAATTTAACTATTGAACAGACACCTTTATTTACGTACAGATGTATGCATGGATAGGAGACTGTTTGATATTTTGGGTTTCAATTGATTGATTTTGAGCAAAATGACTTTCTTGGTTTGGAGAGAATAAAAAATTTCTTAAACAAGTCACAATATATTAAGAGATCAATACCACATTTAGCAATGATGTATGCTTCTGGTATTTCAACATTCTTTTGGTTTTGAATCAGACCATTTAGGCAAGGGCTGTTTTTATGCTAAAGAAAATAAATTGATTTACAGTATGGAACAAATGCCATCTGACAGCATATCAAGTTGTGAAATGAAGCAGAAGCAAATATATACAATGAAAAATGACAATGTTTTCATAGAATGAAGTTACAATGAATGCAAGCTATGGCAAACCAAACATTCGCGGTCACTAATAGTAACCTGAGGAGAAGCCATGCAACTGCGTGTTGTGAAACTGAAAACTCTAGCTCAGGAAATCTTATTTAGCATGGTAAATAAATGACCGTTTCTATTCTTATTACCATGATCTTCTTGACTGCCTTGAGAAATAGTAAAGACATGATTATCTACTGCTGCCAATAAGCAAACCTTTTTAGAGCATTACTTTAGATTTCACAGAATCGCTCGGTTGGAAAAGAC
>NW_010168848.1:0-87286 GCF_000695765.1 Mesitornis unicolor
ACATCCATCTCAGAGCCGCCCGCTTCGTCCTCGGCTCTGAGAGCAGCCGGGTACCCCCCGGGAGGTCGCTGGGGATTGTACCTCTTCCCTCCGGGGGCATCCCAAGGCTCGTAGACCCCGATCCTGCTGCTTGCAGGCCTTCTGGTGGAACTCCGGTTGTCTCCGAGGAGCACCCTCTGGCTCCCTCCGGAGCTGGGGCAGTTCATTATCTCCACACAGATGACTTCTGCGTTGGGCTGAGCTCGGGGACGGTCCCTGCTTGGGGACAGTCCCTGCTCACCCTCTTGCCGAGCAACCAAGGTGACTCAAAACAAGCAGAGGCGTCCCTTGGGCTTTTCCAGCCACCCCGAGCTCTGCAGCACTTCACAAGCTTCACCAGGCTGGTTAGAGACACTGAGCAGGGCCTAGGAGGTCAAACTCATCCTGCTGGGAACTCGATGGGTTGAACCCCATAACTGTGCTGGGAAATTTGTGTTTCAATCAAGTAAACAGCCTGAAAAATACACGAGGGATGTGTTAGATACAGTTGCAAAGAAAATTCAGACCCATTAATACAAGTGAATGATTGTGAAAGCAGGAGGTACAGCCCTGATTGGGGCTTCTGCAGAGTCATTTTTGATGTGAGGGACCTTTGGCTACAGCTTTTCGGGAAGGTGACAGCAGACGGGGCTTCCCAGATGCCACCCCCTCTTGCAACCAGTTCCTGCCAGAGTGGGGAATTACCAGCAGGCCTGACGCTTGGGACAGGAGAGGTTTTCACCCTGTACCACGTGCAGCCCTAGGACCGGCAGAGAGCAAGGCTTGTGCCTGCAGCAGACCCTGGGGGACGACAGCCCAGAGTGGTGCCCAAAGGTCCCAACTCCTGCTTGCCCCCACCTCACTGCTCCAAACACAGTTCACTGTGTGTGTGAACTCACCCTGGCCCCCACCAGCTCTCCACTGAGAGCTCCATCAGCCACCATAATCTCCACCACCAACCACCTCTCAGCCAGATTTGATGGAGGAAAAGATATGTAATTATACATTCAGATACAGCTTAATTAGAGCTGCTAGATATAAACAGACATCATCAGGGCAGGTCTCCTAAGCGGACATCCTATTTTCATCTGTTTTCATCATTGGCTTCTGTTTCCTCTGACCTCTCCCAGTGGAAGCTTCTGGTTCAAAAAACGAGCTGTTGGATACAGATTAGGATGGCAGCAAACTCCACTGTGGTGTGCAGTTATTTTATTATTTTGGTAAGATGCACTTCCCCCATTCCCTGGGCTCTGCAGAGTTATTTGCCTGGGGTCTCGGTGCTGCTGTGCCACCCTTCCCAGCCACCTTCAAGAGACCTCTCTGCTCAGCATCTCAGAATTCATAGGATTTATCTACATGCCAGGAGAAAAAAACCAACTGTTATAGGATTTACAAATTAAGGTTTTTTTGTAGAACAAAAATGCAAAATAATGATCAACCTCACTTACCAGAGCTCCTGCCCATCCCACTGTTGCCGGCAGCCCTGGCTCCTCGGGTGCAGATGCAGTGCTCCTTGGAGCCCTGTGATCCACCTCTTTAGAGAGAAACTCATAATTCAAGAAAACATTCAGCACTGGCAGAAAAATAGCTTTGGAGGAAAGGGAGTTTATTCCTGCCCCTTTTTTCTAATTTTTTAAGATACAACTTGAATTTACTCATGGAAATGTTGCCATTGCTTATGGCCAGCAAAGGGCTAAACTGCTGCATCACCAGCTTCTTCCATAGGGTATCCCCAGTGTTCCTGGCTAGTGAGGGGTTTACCTAGCAAAAACCCTCAGCTCTCCCAGCCTGGGGTGAGCTCATGGTTTTACTTCGAGCGAATTTGGTGCAATTTGGATGTTGGGCAGCCTGGTCTTGTGGCTCTGCTGGGAGAAAGCAGCCGTGGCTGGGGAAATGGCTGTTCACTGAGCATCCCAGCAGGACAGACCCTGCTGTCGGGGCTCATACAGGCCATGGGTGGTTACCATGCGCTGCTGTTTTTCAGCAGATAACTCACATCAATTTGCATAGGCAGCAGCCCTGTGCTGACAGGAAGGAAGATCGAGTGAGACCTGCAGTGCAGGAAGGGGCGAGGAGTGAACTAAAAGGGAGAAAAAGCCACCAGGCTGAAAACGGCTGCAGTGGGCAGGCAGGGAAGCTGGACCCACCTTCCCCAGGTGCTGCCCAGAGCATCACTGCAGCTGTCAGGTCCTATCACCTCCACGGGTCCCCCAAGGGCCAGGGACACCAACCCGAGGATCTTCCATATCCCACCTTGCACTTGAGCATCCAGGTGAGGAGGAAGCAAAGCTCTGGAGATAAAGGGCTGAGCAGAGGCACGGAGGGGCTGCATCCTTCCCCTGCAACGAGGATGCCCTCTCTGCTCTTCTGCTGGCATGGAGACCTGGGGAAGGCAGCACGAGGTGAAGGTAAGGTTTTGGTGGGGCTGGTTTTGCTTTGAAGGGGTGCGGGGAGAAGGGAAAGCCCTCTCGTGCAGGGATGAGCTGCTGCAGACCTCCTGCCGCAATGGCCTAATGAAATGGAGTGGCCGGGCCAACACGTGGCAGAGCCAGGAGCTGCTGGGCAGAGGTCCCTGGGATGGGCAAGATGTCACCAACTGCCGGCAGCACCTGGCAGAGTGGCCTGGCGTGGCACGGCCACCGGTGCTGGCAGGAGTGGGTGTGGCGGTGCACGGCACTGAGCCCTGAGTGATGGAGACGCGCATGGGGGACCTGACACTTGTCACAAATTCTGTCCCCTTGCCTACTGCTGCCTGCCCAGACTCAACGGCAGGGGCGCCCTGCCTGCACAAACCTCCCTGCCCTGGGCAGCATCAGCCTTTGCCTCCATCTTAATGCCATTTACTGAATTCATTCTGCTTTGAAACCATCCAAAAAGAATCCCCAACATGTACCACAGGTAGAAAAGGATGACATTAGTGACATACTTGCTTGTGGCACAGTGCAAAATTGCACCAAAGAGTGAGGCAGAGTCCAGGGTCCTGTCAGCAGTCCAAGACTGCCCTGGGCAGCATCAGCCTTTGCCTCCATCTTAATGCCATTTACTGAATTCATTCTGCTTTGAAACCATCCAAAAAGAATCCCCAACATGTACCACAGGTAGAAAAGGATGACATTAGTGACATACTTGCTTGTGGCACAGTGCAAAATTGCACCAAAGAGTGAGGCAGAGTCCAGGGTCCTGTCAGCAGTCCAAGACCACTGGACCTTGAAGCCCAGAGCTGGATCTCCATGTCCTCTGTTGAGAACCAGGCTCAGCACGACTTCCTGGAGCTCAGCCGGAGGGAACAGCAACACTGAGGTCTCCAGAGCTGCAGCTGGTACCTTCTCTGGCCCTTTTCCCTGCAGGGGATCCCCAATGCTGTGTGGGACCCAGAGGTGCAAGGCTGAGGTGATGGAGCTCAGCAGGGACATGTGGCCGTGCACCCAGGCACCTATGTGGGGAGAGAGCCTGGAGCATGGTGGACTGTGTCACTGCATTAGGCTTAATCCCGCTGTTATTTAAGCACTCTAAGGTCATCAGGGCACTCCGTATCCTATAGGTGTGGGGCTGCTGGGGACAGGTCTGGCTGGGTGCTGTCACCCACTAAGATGTCACCAGCACCTGGGTGACACAGGGCCAGACATCTGGGGCAGCCTGGGCAAAGCTTGGCACTAATGATGTCCACGTTGCACAAAAATTTATTTCTGGAGAGCTCACGGCTGCCTTTGGTGATTCAAAGCTGTGGCTTCAGAGGAGGCTCTTCAACCCCAGAAAGTGAGGCTGACCCCCAGCATCAAACCCCATTGGGGTGCTGGATTGATACCACTCAGCATCCTTTAGCTCTGCATTCCCCCCAAAGCTGGCGGATGGGGCCACAATCAGCTCAGCAAATGCATCATTCTCCATTTTGCAGCTTGCAAGGTGTAGCAGTACCCTGTGAGAGACCTTCTCTGAAATTCATTTTTATATGTTTGGAATTACCTGTAGGTTCGTCTTTGCTTTTTTCCTGGTGAGGTTTGGTGTTGGGACTGCTGGCATGCAGCCCTCATTGCTCCTCACCTCCACGACTTGCTATTTAACTCCCACTGTGTCTGGGCCCTGTTCTTGTGGTTATGGTTTTGGAAAAAAAAATTAAAAGCACCTGGTAGAGGTTAGACTTGGCCTAGGGGGTAGGTCTGTAATTGCAATAAATTTTGCTAGCATTAAATCCAGACAAAAAAAAAAAAAAAGACTTCAGGTGGAAGCCATACGTAATCTGAGATATCTGAGTTACCTGCAAATCTGCAAGATTCGTAATTGCGGATAATGCAGAAGATACTTCATCGCTTTGCTTAATTAACATGAACGAGTAACGTGAAATCTTCTTAGTTCTGCCAAAAGGTGGCAGCCTGGATCCTGCCGTCAGGATCTGCTCGGCTCATCAGTCCATGGGGAATGGCTGGAGATGCTGGCTTGGCAAACGTTTCTGTGTGCAGCTCGCTGACCTCCGAAATGGGATCAGCTCAGGGTGGATCTATGGCAGGAGAAATAGTTAAAACCTCGGGGGGTGTGCTGGTCACGGAGCCCGAGATCCGCTGGAGGAAACCCAGCGCGCCAGGAAGTGGTGGGAAGGTCTGGCAGGGCTGGTTTGTCTGGGGGAGGGAGAGCGGTGGTGAGATGGGTGCTGTGCTGCTGGGGTGCTGTGCTGTGCTGCTGGGGCTTGAGCTGCACTGAGACGTGGCACCCCAAACTGGTGACATCTGAGGAACTGTCTGCACAGGCAAACCCTGCCGAGATGGGATAGGGAGAAGGCAATGGCTGGGCTGAAGGTTTCTGTGTGTTTTGGGGCATGGAGCTGTGCTGGAGCGGGCATTTATCTGCTTCTTCAGGTGCCTGGTTAACGATGCATTTATTCGTTCATATAAAAAGTTTTAAACGTACCTAAATACCGTAGATCAGCCCATTTTCCAATGTTTTCCCTATGTGGGTCCCTGCAGCCATCCAGGAGCTCTGACCCAGCACTTTGGTGCCCATCTGGACAAGGCACCCTTCAGCCCTGTCCCCAGCCCAGCCCTGGGCCCTGCCCGAGGTGACAGCCAGTGTCCCCTGAAGCTGCCCAGAGATCTGCCCACGAGCCCCTGCGTGGTGACAACCACGGATTTCCGACTGCTGAGCATTGCAACCCAACATGACAATGGTGCTGCTGATGGTGGCTGTGACAGCTCCTTGGGACAGTCCCAAGTCCTCAGCTGATTCCCAAAATCCAGGGTGACAGATCTGTCTGGGGAGGGAATGGCAGCTGTATGAAAACCAAAGCCACCTCCTGGGAGGAAGAATAGCAGAGAGGCCAGGTAGAGCAGAGAGGCAGTAAATAGCTGTTATCTCCAGCCACCTTCATGCTCTGGCCATCCTGGGACTGTCCCTTCATCTCAGATCCCTCAGCAAGCTTCTTTTGGTCCATGTTGCACTTCTAGGAGCAAAAGTGCACATACGTAATTAGAGCCAGAGATAAGCAGAAGCAGCTATGCCTAGGTCCGTGTTTCCCAGTGTTGATGCCAGGCAGTTTGGATCTCAGAGCAGGGCACATGGTGATGAAAAACGCAGTGGTTGGTTGGTAGCGGGCTGTGTGCATGGTCAGGGACCTCCCAGCATCGTGGCTGTGGCTCCCAGACACTGATGGGTTTTGGGCACGGACCCTCTGCTAACAGGCATGGTGGGACATGGGGATGGAGGGATGTTGGATTGAAGCTGCCAGAAGGACACATCAGTGTTGACTGCGCATCCTCAGATGGGAGGATTTTCCCCTGGGCTGGTCTTTTGGATGACACCAGGCAAAAAAAAGCATTAATGCCAAGCTCTTGCCAACAAAATCCCCCGTCTCCCTCCCTGGGGCTCGCAGACGCCATTCATCGGTTTGGCTGGGCAGCCTCCTGCCCTCCAGCTTCTTACCCTGGTGCCCTGGGGATGCGGGCAGCAAGGCAGGGCAAACTCAAACCATCGCTGGATCACTGCTTCTCCAGCTGCTGGTGGGGCAGGGATGACCACTTGTTCCTACTTGATCCCAGCCAAGCGACAGCTGCAAACCAGGACCGAGCTCCGTGCACGCAGGATGGATGTGGACACCACTTTCCAATCTCAGACGGGGAGACTGAGGCACTCCCAGGACACAACTCATCCTGACAGCCTTGGGGTGGGCTGCATGGCATCCTGGAAACACCTGAGATCTCCGTAGGGGTCATAGAGGTTGGCTTTGGCTGGCCTCTACCCTTCAGACAGCTCACGTAAGAGCAGATAACGTCCTTGCCCCTCCTAGGATGCAGCCTCCACATCTCTGAATGGTCCTAGAGATGCACCTGAAACTTTTCTACTGGGAACAGAAAAAAAAAGTGCAGCCACTGCATGATTTCTTATGCTGCGTTGTCTTCTGCTGCCTTATTCTCCCAGTCGGGTGCCTTTGCATGAGCTGACCCACGGCTGCTGGTTTCCAGAAGTGGAAGCACATTTTGAAGTAGCACCAGAGGACACCATCAAATAATCCCCAGCGTTAGAGCAGACTTCTCCCCATCAAAGGGCCTTTTCTCGCCAGCTGCACTGCAGAGGAAGGGCTGCACGGTGCAGCGCTGCAAGCAGCAAAACCCCCTTTCATTTTGACTGTGTTCTTGGTTGCACAGCAAAGATGAGAAACCTGGGGACTGCTGCGTGCAAAGACTTAATTGAACTTTCCAGGCCAGTGAGAGACAAGAAGACATCAAAAGGTGAAAATTTCCCTGTGAATTGCTCACCAAGCTCCTTTGATTGCTGGTATCTTAACTGACCAAGCCACTGCCTGGGGGGTAAAGAGCAAGACGAGCTGCTGCCACAGCCCTGCTGCTCCCTCGAGGGAGAAAAAGGCTTTGCTCTGGGGCCACCATCACTGCCAGTGGGACCGTGGACCTCTGCCACCTTTGAAACCAAGGGCCCAGAGCTGGGCAGGCGAAGGAGAGCAGTAGAAGCTGGATTTCCTGAACCCTTGTGTTTGCTGATTGGGTTTGACGAAAAAAAGTGGGTGCTACCTGTACCTGTTGGTGAGCCTGCACCAAAGCCCCATGGTGCCCACATCCCACTCAGGAGTGGGTTTGGGCAAAGGCAATGCTGCCTGCAGACAAGGACCTCCTTGCAGTGCCTCTTACTGCATGGATCTAGAGCATCCTGTGGGCCAGGTGAGGTGAGGAAAGGATGCCAGGCCAGGGCATAGGCCAGGGCACTGGGACACTGTGTTTGCTGTGATCAGGCAGACCCTGGGGCTGAGACGTTCCCACCTGGACACGGGCAGCTCCTGGAGATGACTCTGAGGCTGGCGAGAGGCCACAGCACAGGGCCATCTGCTACCACAGGAGAAGCTGGGAGCAGTATCAGGCATGGAGGCATTGCCCTCTTCACCTCCACTCAAAAAACAATTGGACTCAGTAAGCAGCTACACTGCTTAAAAATAAAACACCAAACCCTCAGCGTGGTTGGCAGCAGCTGAGGGGGAGGGAGGAGGTAGATGCTCCCTCCCCGGGCAATGTTTCACCAGCGCTGCTGAAAGTGAAGCGTCTGCAGAGCTCTGCAACAGGATGTGGTGTTGGCCATGCGCAGCAAGCCCTGGCGGAGGCTCTGGACAATGGTGAGGTGGGTTCGAAACCAAAACAGGCCCTTTGTCACTCTGCCTGCTGCCCCACAACTTCCTCCACAACCCAGAGAAGGGAAACGTGAGCAGTTCACAGCCCTGCTGTCCCTCCAGTGACACCGGTGGCACTCAGGCACTCACTGGGTGGCCCACAGATGGCATGGGGGCATCATCTGGGCAATTAATGCAATCATTCTGCTGGAGAAAGGCTCCGACATAAGTAGTGATGGTGAAGACACCAAGTTTGTGGCACACAAGGTCTGGGCAGAGATGCTGCAGTGTGATGGTCCCAGCTCTGCCTCTGCCAGGTCCACAGCACCAGGGGCTCTGGTCTTAGCCAAAAGCTGATGAATGGACTCTTGGCTCAACCACAGTCAGCACCACCTTAACTCAAGGTGGGCTCCCTCCCATGCTGCTCCTGATGCTTCTCCTCCTCTTCCACCAGGAACATGGATAAAGGCTGAGGAGACTCAGCGGATGCTGTGAGCCATCTGGGGGGATGCGGGGTGGTCGATGGGACGACTGTGCTGCTGCCAACACAGCGCTCTTTGCCCAGGGATCACCCATGTCACGGGAGGCCTCTGATGGAAGGTGAGTGGTAGCAGCTGGAGATACATCATCCCAGTGGAGTTTCTGATTTAAAAATGGGACAAGGTGGGGGACCAAGGCACAAGGATTGACAGTGGTTCCTAGTCCAAGGGCTTGGGGACCACTGTGCTGGCACAGGGGTATAGCTATCTCCAAAGATAAATGATCTTGCTCAGACTTTTATCTCTCCATGGGCTTGGTTTCCAGGAGGAAATGTCATTTCATGGTTGTATTCTTCAGTTTCTTTGACTCCAATTTTGATAGCTGCTGCCTTGACCAAGCAGCTCCTAACAAAACAGCCAGCCACAGCTTTGGTGTGGCATCATCTCAAGGGAGGACTTTGGCAGGTCGCTCTGGAGGGTTCTAGTTTACCCCCCACTACCTTCAGAGTCAGATGGGGTGCTCCATTTCTGCATTTCCCCATCACCCCTGAGCAATGTATCCAGGGCTCGTTCAAGACCCAACTCTCTTGCTCTCCTCTCCTGCAGAGGCTTGGATCAATCGCTACTGCAAGCAGCTGGTGAGGTCCATCTCACCGCAGTTCCTGGAGGAGATCATCTGCTACCTGCGGAGGCTGGACCTCCTCACGGCGGAGGAGGCCGGCCAGGCGCAGGAGGCGAGCTCCCTGCCCGAGCAGGTGAGGGCAGTTGTGGATGTCCTGGCTGGCAAGGGCAGCTACGCCTCCCAGTCCCTGCAGTCCTTCATCGAGACCACCAATTCTCAGCTCTACCTTCACATCACTGTCTATGGTAGGCAGTCCACTTTGGACCCAATGAGGGGTGTCTGCACATGCCCAGGCTGTGGGCATTTGCTGGAGCACACCAAGGTGTGCACAGAGCTGGGTAGCGTTGGCAGCTCCAATGGGAGAGTCCATGCCGGCAACAGTGCCATCTCAGGGTCTCTGCTGGAGAAGGACACATCCGGGGGGTGGGCAAGGGCTCTCTGCCAGGTCTGAGGAACCTTTCTCCAGGCCCCTCACTGCCCTCAGCACACTTCTCTGGGCAGCCCGAGTGGTCTTTAATGTCCTCAATGCCCAGATCACATCAGTCACTCCCAGCGGCTGGGCTGGGAGCAGGGGGGCGGCAGGAGGAGCATGGCTGGGCATCCCTGACCCTGTCTGTTGGTGGCTGCCCCAACTTCAGGCTCTCCTTGAAACCTTCATGTCAGGAGAGGTTTCCCTGGTTTCCCTCCTGGTTGGAAGGCTCCAAGCCTGGCTGGTGCCTGCTCTGAGTCTCTTACAGCACCATGCCCTGCTTGTTCAGCCTTTGCTGGAGGGTTTCAATACGCTGTACCGGGGGCTGTGGTACCTGAGCCAGGTGATCATGCAGGACAGGTCCAGAGATGGCCACCAGGTTCAGCCAAGAGTCCAACTCATCAGGCAAGTCCATGGCAATGAGACAGGGTGGAGGTCAAGCCAGGAAGTCAATCTAGAGGTCAGGATCAGGTCCAGCAAGGGCAACCAGGTTCAGACACAGTCCAGTGGCCACCAGGCAAGTGTAGCCCAATGAGGTCCAAGATCAAGGTCCAGATCACCAAGGACCATAGCAGGCACAGGCACGATGGTGCTGTAGTCAATTGCTCCTGCAACATAGCTTAGGCAGGGGCTGAAGGTCCAAGACTGAGCTAAATGGGCTCCTGGACCAATGGATGAGGCTGGGCAGGGCCATTTAAGCCTGTTAGTGCCCCCTGTGCCCTGACACGTACCTTCTTGCCTGCACTGAAGAGCTCTGTGCTGTTTCCCTTCCGCATGAGCATAGCAAAAACGTGAAGCAGTGTCTCTCATTTGCATCTGTTGTTACCATCCTCCTCCTCACCACCTCATTTCATTTCTCTCTGTGCAGAACCCATGGTGCAGAAGCACCTGGAAAGCCTCCAAAGCTACTATGGGAATGGCTTGGAGACAGGTCCTCTCCAGCGACTCACGAACCTGCTGCTGGTGGAAGGCTTGACCGATATCCAGCAGAAGGAGCATGACATCCTGCAGATTGAAGCCACCAAAGGCCTACGAAATGTATCCAAGAGCATCCCTCTGGAGAAGCTCTTCCTGCCTCTCTCCAAGGTCAGCGTCCCACCTCGGATCTCTGTCACCATTGGAGTGGCTGGGATTGGCAAAAGCACACTGGTGAAGCTGTTTGTCTACAGCTGGGCAAAGGGGGAGATCAACAGGGACATTATCTTTGTGCTGCCCCTCACCTTCCGGGAGCTAAACACCTATGAGAAGCTCTCTGCCGAGAAGCTCATCTGCTCGGACACCACGGAGCCAAACTGCATCTTGGCAGGAGCCGCCAGGACCCTGCTGATCCTTGACGGCTTGGATGAGTTCAAGACTCCTTTGGATTTTTCCAACACGGTAGTATGCACTGATCCCAAAAAGGAGATCCAAGTGGACAACCTCATCACCAACATTATACGTGGCAACCTGCTGCAGGAAGCTTCTGTCTGGGTCACGTCACGGCCAACAGCAGCCAGCCAAATCCCCGGTGGGCTTGTTGACCGGATGACAGAAATACGAGGTTTTGGAGCTGCAGAGATGAAAGACTTCTTGGACCAGATGTTCCTTGACAATAGGGACCTATCTGGCCAAGTCCTGCATCACATCAGGGCTAACAGGTCGTTACACGTCATGTGCACCGTTCCTGGCTTTTGCTGGATTTCTGGCTCCTCAATCGGTTATTACCTAAAAAATAGCAACAATCAATCTCAAGAAACAACTGTTGTACCCAAGACCCTATCAGAAATCTACTCCTATTATTTTAAAATGGCTCTGAGCAGTGACTGGCTGGAAAAGCCAAGAGAAACACTCAGGATTGAGCAGTCTGTGAACAACAGCAAGAAGATAGTGGGCAGCCTGGGCAGACTGGCCTTCTATGGGCTGCTCAAAAAGAAATATGTGTTTTACGAGCAGGACATGAAGGCGTATGGCATTGACCTTTCCTTGCTGCAGAGCAGCTTGTGCAGTCGACTCTTACTCAAAGAAGAGATGCAGTCCTTCACGGCCTACTACTTCTCCCACTTAACCATGCAGGAGTTTCTAGCGGCTATTTATTACTACACAGCTGCAAAGCGGGCAATATTCGACCTCTTCATGGAGAGTGGGATGTCCTGGCCCAAGCTGGGTTTCCTCAACCACTTCAAGAGCGCTGTCCAGAGGTCACTGCAGGCAGAGGACAGGCAGCTGGACATCTTTGTGCGTTTTCTCTCTGGGCTCCTCTCCCCGCAGGTGAACAAGCTGCTCTCTGGGTGGCTGCTGGTGAAGGACGAGCACAACAGCTTCAGGAGCCAAGCGATCAGCTTCCTCCAGGGCTGCCTGAACACCGACTACGCCATCTCCTCACGGACAGTGAACACCATGCACTGCCTGTACGAAATTCAGCACATGGAGATCGCTAAGACTGTGGAAGAAGCCATGAAGAACGAGAGCTTGGCTGGGATGCTCACCCCTGTGAACTGCTCTGCCCTGGCTTACCTCCTGCAGGTCTCTGACATCTGCATGGAGGAGACGAACCTCTCCAACTGCCTCACCTACAATGTCTGTAAGAGCCTGCTCTCCCAGCTCCTCTTCTGCCACAGCCTGAGGTGAGTCCTGGTCAGATTGCACTGGGAGAAACAAGCAGGGATGTCAGGCTGTGACTCCAAATCCCAGGTGTCAATGGGAGACATGGGCCCATCAACATTGTCCATCAGCAGAGAGCTGCCCTCGGGGTAGCACTGGTTCAGCTCTGCTTCTGTGTTTGAGGTTTTCTACCCGTGACGGGCAGATGTCACAGGAGCGTAGTCCTTTCTCCACTTTGTTCTCCAAATGCTTGCTTTTGCTCTTTCCTTGTGTCTTCTCCAGGCTGGACAATAACCAGTTTAAGGACAACGTGATGGAGCTGCTGGGCAGTGTGCTGAGCGTGAAGGACTGCCAGATCCAGAAGCTCAGGTAGGACCTGGCCCAGGGCAGTCAGGCAGTTCCTGGGGATGCAGAGCTGAGCTGGGGGCACTTCATAATCAGGGTGAAGGTCTTCCAGGAATATCTCTCCCACTGGCTCCTCAGGGTGCCTACTGACAAGGACAACTCTGCAAGATCTTCTGCACCCAGGCACAGTGACCTTACCCCCTGTGTCCTCACAGTGGCTGGGCAGGCTGTGTCACCCAGCCTTCCTGAGACTGCTGTTCCTAAAAATTTGTGTAGAAATCCATGGGTTATCCCAACAAACTGCTTCACCATCTCTCCCTCCAGCCTTTGTGTACACAAATGATCAAGTAGAAATGGTAATCATGTCTAATAAATAATGACAATTATTATAATGACTTTATCAACGTAGACATCAAATTCCAGTGACAGACCCACCATACAACATCAGGGCTTCTCCTCTGGGAAAATGAGACACGGAACACCCATGAAAGCCTTGCATGGTTGTACCACAAACCAAATGCTCCCCGTGGCTTTCCTCTGCTCACCCATCTGCATCCCAGGACATGCCAGGGGCTGCAAAAGCCTCTTTCTCCCCTTGAAAAACACCTATTTTTTCTTTTTCTGAGCAGCTTGGCAGAAAATCAGATCAGCAATAAGGGAGCCAAAGCGCTGGCCAGGTCACTGATGGTGAACAGGAGCCTGACGGTGCTGGAGTAAGTGTTCCCCCTTCACCAGCTCCTGCCATGGGCAGCTATTTCCTGAACTGAGGAGGGTTTCCAGCCCCCAAGGCCACCACTGCTGAAGTGGTGAACGTAACTCTTGTGAGCTGCTGGGCTGATGTCCCACCTCAGCAGTGCTGGAGATCGTGCCAGATTTGGCTCAGACCAGGCAGGTGCCACTCCAGCTTTGCTAACCTTGGCTTTTCTGCCTATCTCGCCCCAGCCTGAGGAGCAACTCCATCGGCCCCACTGGAGCAAAGGCACTGGCTGATGCGCTGAAGAAAAATCAAATCCTGCTCTCCCTGAAGTAAGTCTCAACTTCCGCAGCACCTCTAGGAGCAGGTGGGGAGACCCTGTTTTGGTTGTGCTGGGCAGTGAGCACGAGTGCAGCGGGCAGAGACAAGGCAACAGGGGCACAGCTGGGCCAGAGATATTGGGACCTTTCTGCCTCTCAGCTTCAGTGGGTCCAGGTTGAGATCCAGGTCCAGATCCACGTCCATCCTTTGCGCAGGAGCTCACAGGATGGTGATACATGGAAGGAGGCATCTCCCATGGAAGAAGAGGGAGGGAGACCCCCAGGCAGGGGATGCTCAGGGGCCAGATGCCTTTCTCACACCAGGGACAGGGGCGAGCAAACATCAGGGCAGGCGACCACCACCCTGCATGGCCCCTCACCCACTGCAGTGGCTGCCATGCACAGCTTTGCTCCTCTCTCCTTGCAGCCTACAGTACAACACCATCAAGGAGGACGGTGCCACCTCCCTGGCCGATGCTCTGTTGACCAACCACAGGCTGACAACCCTGCAGTGAGTGACCAGGATCTGCTGTCCCCCCTCACAGCCACCCAGCAGACCGGGGTGCCACTGACCAGGATGTGGCACCCAATATTCATGGATGCCTTCCTCACCTTTGCAGCCTGCAGAAGAATGCTATCGGAGCCCACGGTGCCAGGAAAATAGCGGAGGCACTGAAGCAGAACCGCAGCCTGAAGGAGCTGATGTAAGAGCAGCACGAGGGGAGGGACAGCAATGCCAGTGCTGTGTCTCCTGGGGTCTGTGGGCAGGGGTGATGGGCAGGGGGCTGGGCCATGCCACGCAGGCAGGACAGGCTCTGCTGGCTTTGCACAAGAGGACAAAGACTGCAGTGCTGCTTTCGGAGTGACCCCCTGGAGATGCTCTCCATATCTCCAGGAATTCAGGTTGCCCGGTAAAGAACCAAGGGGCCAAGTCTTCCCTCCAGCAGATGCGAGCAGCAGGTCTCCAGGCCCTGTGGATACATTAAAAACTATTTCAGCTCAAAGCCAAAATAAAACCAGTGGTATATGTGGGTTGGAATGAGACTGCACCAAGTTCATGCTTACTGCTGGAGCAGAAAGAGCCCAGGGGAGGCAAATCCTTTGCCATCAGATCTGAGCTGATGGCAGCACGGCTGCTGGTAACACCTGCTCTTCTTTTTGTGTCTCAGACTCTCCAGCAACTCCATCGGAGACAACGGCTCAGTTGCCTTGGCCGAAGCTCTGCGGGTGAACCACAGTCTCCAGAGCCTCGAGTAAGTCCCCCCTCCACATCTGGTCTCCTGCAGATCTGTGTCCTGTTTGCCCAACAGACCCCAGCCAAGTCTCCTTGCTCTAGCAACACCTCCCACCCCTCAGAGCCCCTCATACCACCCCAGATCATCCACACGTCTCTCCCCCACATCCCCTGGAGCAGCATGGGGCTGTGGGTGCTCCGTGCAGGCTGGAGGACTGTGCAGCAGCCCCAGGCAACACTGGCAGCAGCTGGGCTGGCCCTGCCCTCACCAAGGGAGCACTGAGGGAGTTAATCCTCAATTCAGATGATGATTTTTTTCCCCTGCTTTTGGAGGATACTAGCAGCTTTGGGGCTTCTCTCTCTCCCAGGTGCGATGGGAATTTTCTAACAAGGAAAGTAACGGCCTAGGGCCTGGCAGAGTCAGGGTGGGATGGTGCAACCTTTATCCGCCCTGGGGATGGCAGCCAGAGGGGACCTTTCCTCCTGCCTGGCCAGAGCAGAGGGCTGATCGCTCCTGGATATGAGCTGCTGTGCCTTGGGTCTGTCACCAGCTTTCCACAAGTGTGACAAGGACCCAAAGCCTGCAGGAACCACATCCCCATCTGAGCCGGCAGCTGTGGTGACAGCAGCTGGGGACATGGCTGCCCCGAAGTGCCAGCAAACTCCGTCACCTCTGCTCAGCAGGGCCGGTGCTGCTGTGGTGAGCAGGAGATGCTAATCCTGGCCTGGCTGCTCACAAAGTCAGTCCTTTAGCCTCAGCTTCCCTGACTCCTGTGGCTGAGAGGTGCCTGTTTCTCAGTGAAACAGACAAATGGGCACTTCTCACCCCAAATACGACCCCGCAGCCTACCTGCAATGCCAAGACTGGCCCATCCTCATGCCTTCCCCATTTGTCTCAGTCTCCAGAGCAACTCCATCAGCAGTGCTGGGGTCACAGCGCTGACAGCAGCTCTCTGCTCCAACAAGGGACTCATCAACCTCAAGTAAGTGGCAGTCCCTCCAGCCACAAGCTGCTGCCAGGACATGGGATAAGAGAACTTGTGCCTGGTTGTTTCCACAAGTGCTCTGGGATGCTGGAAGCAGCCCCTGCCCCTCCTCTGGCTGTAAGCATCTTCTCTTCATCGTCCACTTCGTCCCTTGGGACAGTATTGGTTGAGCCGTGTCTGGCAATGAAACGATGGCAGCAGGGATGGGAGGCTGGGCAAAAACCCTGATGGCATCAGTGCTCACAGCTATAGGGTGAGCAGGTGATGGAGGTACAGATACTGATGGGGATGCAGGGAATGAAGAGGCAGATGCTGATGGAGCTGCGGGACCTGGGGATGTAGATGCTGATGGGGATTCAAGTCGGACAACTGCCCATTGCAATAGATGGTCTCAGCCCCAGAGCAGGTCTGTGGGGGAGCAGCTGATGCCCTGCCTCAGCCACTCCTCCCCAGCTCCGCGTCTTTCCCCAGCCTGCGGGAGAACTCCATCAGCAAGGAGGGGGGCCCCGCCATCGCCCGCGCCCTGCGGACCAACAGCACCCTCAGGAAGCTGGAGTAAGTCCCACAAGCCCCAGGAGGGCACCCATGCTCCTGTACAGTGTCACTGAGGTGTCCCAAAGTCTGTGTGCGTGACTTGCATCCTCCGTCTCCTGTCTCTAGCTTAGCGGCGAATCTGCTGTATGATGAAGGCGGCAAGGCCATTGCTTTAGCGATGAGAGAGAACCGGGCGCTCACGTCCCTCCAGTGAGTTTCCCCTTGGACCTGGATGGTTTTGAAGATCCTTGTGTGGCCACTGGGCAGGGATGCTGCTCCTGGGCCTCAGTCCCTGCAGGGACGTGTGCTGTGCCAACTCAGATGGACCCACAGGGTCCTGCACAGGGGTCACCCCCCAGCCTACACTATGCTGGATGGGAGCAGCTGGGTGCTGAGCCTGCAGGGATTGGGGCATCCCCGCAGCCCTGGATTTCACCTCCTGTTCTCTCCTGTTTGCAGCTTGCAGTGGAACTTCATCCAGGCAAAAGCTGCTGCAGCCCTGGCACAAGCACTACAGTCCAACAGCAGCCTGGCCAGCCTCGAGTAAGTGGAGACATGGGCAGGCAGGTCCAGGGCAGCATTCTCCTACTGGGACTTGTCCAAGGACCCTGCCCTCACTCTGCTCCAGGGTCTTTGCCTGTTGCCTCCTCCACACGCTCCAGCCCACACTGTGTCCCCATTGCCTGTCCCTGGCTGGGGATATTGTAAGTGGATGGTGGCTGGGGGACCCCGCGCAAGCCATTTGGGAAAGCCCAGCACACTGTGTCCCATACTTACTGCCCACCTCCCTGCTCCTGGGTGCCCAGGCTGTGGGCAGACACAGCACTTGCACGTCTTAGCTTGCAGGAGAACGCCATCGGAGATGAGGGAATGGCTGCTCTCTCCACTGCGCTGAAGGTCAACACAACCCTGGCAGATCTCCAGTGAGTATCCAGACTGCGGCAGGGCCCTGGCACTGCAGCCTGTCTAATTAGCTTCTCTAATTAGCACTCCACAGCCACCTTAGAACATGTACTGAAAGGTCCTTGTTCTCTCACAGCCTGCAGGTAGCTTCAGTTGGCGCAGCTGGTGCCCAAGCCCTGGCAGAAGCCTTGATGGTCAACAAGAGCCTGCAGATCCTGGAGTAAGTGCTGGTGGGGCAACCAAGTCCCCATGGCTGTGATACTGCTCCCCGGGGGTGTCAAAGACCCTGGTCTTTAGCTCAGCACCGCTTCCACCCTTGCATTGTGTCCAACCAGACGTGGCTTGCTTGTCCCTTGACTTGCTGCTGTGGAGTCACTTCTCCCACCTCCTTACCCATGGACAGTGTGGGACTGTCCTGGGTTGTCCTTCCTCACCGCCTGCCTTTCTTTGCAGCTTGCGGGGAAACTCCATTGGTGTGGCAGGGGCCAAGGCGATGGCCAATGCACTGAAGGTGAATCGCAGCCTCCGCTGGCTCAAGTAAGTATCCCCCTCCCAGGGTTGAGCCAGAAAGAGCCTTTCCAAACCTCCCTGGAGCAGCGAGGGTACACCCAGGCCAGCAGCTCTCAGTGGGGCAAACCCCTGAGCTGGTGGCTTTTCCCAACACCCACGCCATGCACTCTCTCCTGGTGGCCACATCTGCCTGGCTGGTGCTTTCTGACCATCCTGTCTCCTGTAGCCTGCAGGAAAACTCTCTGGGCATGGATGGAGCCATCTGCATCGCCACTGCTCTGAAGGGCAACCATGGCCTCACCTATGTGAAGTAAGTGGCTGCTGAGCTGGATGGTAAGTCAGGGATGGGGGAAGACCATGGGAACCATCAAGTGACCTTCCCCACCACTGGCACATTACTGGCTGCCCTACAGGGACCTCTCCAATGAGGCAGGGGGCAAGGATGGCCTGTGCTCCTCCCAGTGTGACAGCCACCACCCCTATACAGCTCCAGAACCCACAGCTCCTCCCTGGTGATGCCTCTGGGGCAAAGAACCACCCCAAACACCAAATACCCTCCATAAAATCAAAGAGATGGGCTGGCTCAGCCTCTCGAGCTCCCCAGGGTCTTTCTCCAGCTTCTCACTCAGCTGCCTCTGGGCTCTCAGATGCAGAATCCTGTGTGACCAGGATCCCAGCAAGAGCTCCTGGATGGCATGGGGAGGGTGCAGATAGTGCTGGATCACAGAACCATAGAATGTATTGGGTTGGAAAGGACCTTTAAAGCTCATCCAGTCCAACCCCCCTGCAGTGAGCAGGGACATTGGCACTGCATCAGGATGCTCACAGCCCCATCAAGCCTGACCTTGAATATCTCCAGGGATGGGGCCTCCACCACCTCTCTGGGCAACCTGTGCCAGTGATCTACTACCCTCATATTGAAAAACTTTTTCCTAATATCCAACCTAAATCTACTCTTTTCTAGTTTAAAACCATTACCCCTCGTCCTATCACTCTATGCTGGTGCAAAGCTGGGGGACCATCTCTGATAGCCACCAAGGATCTTGTTCTGCCTCTTGTCCAACCTGAACTGTTTTTCTCTTTCCTCCCAGCCTGCAGGGGAACCGCATCGGCCAGTCAGGAGTCAAGATGATCTCTGATGCTATCCGGACAAACTCACCTGACTGCGTTGTGGACGTGTGAGGGCACCTGGCCACAGCAAGGAGGTGGCCCGGTGGGTCCCTTGGCCAGTGTGCCTCCGCAGGGAGCTGCTTGGCCCTTTGCCCGCCTGTCTCTGGGAGGAGAGCTGGGGCACAGAGAGCTTCTGAGCTCCCTGGCACGGCCAGGAGGACTTGTGGCCTCCAGATCAGCAGTGCAGGAGGGTCAAGACTTGCTTGTGTTGAAAGCTGAGGGATGTGTGACCACATGCCTTTACATCCAGGGGGAGCTTCAAGGAATGGGTGAAATGCAAAAGGGAAGGAGGAGGGGGTAGATCCCATGTACCAGCCCTTCTTGCCTTCGTGGGTGACTTACTTGCCACCGCCAGCGGCAGTGACCCCAATCCTGGGATCTCCATGGGGCTGCAGCCCTGGGCTCAGACCCTGCCCCAGACTGGGCGCATCCTGGCCACGCTGGAGCTCTGCTCTCATCACTGCAGGGAAATGTTGCAGTGCCTCAGCTTGGGCTTGCTCCAGGGGTCTGCTCCCAGTACCAGCTCTTCTCGTTCTAGTTCTGGCAGGGATCCCAGCAGAAGCAGGTGAAACACAGACAGGATTCACAGCAGCCCCTTCTCACCCGGCTGTGCACAGCCAAGTCCTGCAGGCTCCCACAGAAATCCCATGGAGAGAGGAGAGGTTTGCTGTTTCCTTGCTCAGATGAGAGCGCTGCTCTGGGCCTGGCACTTCCGAGCAGCAAGTGCAACCTGTGCTGTTTGCTGTGCCCTTGATATCTGGTTGGTGCTGGCCAAGCATGGCTAAAGTTTTTGTTAGTGCTGTTCTCTTACCAAAGCCCCTCAGAAGAGACAGGCATCCCAAGGCATAGGAGTGGAACCATCTAGAAAGACCTTGGGAAACAAAGACCCCTCAGGATGACAGGAGGAGGAGTGGGAGGGCGAGCAGAGGAGGAATAGCACTGCATGAGGATGGGCTGGCTCCAGCACACACATCTTGGTGCTACACAGGGACTGCCTTAGCACAAAGTCCTGCCTCTCAAGTTTAGGCTGGACTTCTTGGATCTCCTTCTGTTGGCATCGGTGACAAGTTGTGTGGCCTTGGGATGTGTCTTCCTGATGTCCCAGCTGCAGGTAGGGCCCTCTCCTAGCAGGTCACCTTTTGGGCAGGTGGCTGCTGAAAGTCAAGGTGCCAGGTGATGTGCACAGCAAAGACCTTGTGACTCCAGAAGGTGCCAGGTTTGCCGGTGGACCAGTAGCCAAAGTATGCAACTCCCCAGAGCCTCCCTCCAGCCACTGTCCCCTCTCCCCCCTCCACCCCAGCCAGAGCCCACCCTGAGCCATGCTGCTGCTGCAGTCAGGGCTGCAAGCAACTGCTTCAGAGACCAATCCTGGAGAAACACAGGGCTGAGCTGTGCGATATAAACACACCTGGCAATAAACTGGTTCCCAGCTGAGAAGATACCTTGTGCTGCCTTCCTCTCTTGACTGGGGACCACTACATGTGAAATTCAGGGTGTACCGTGCTCTGCTGGCCTGGCTACAGACTCCATGCCCTGTACTGGTGTGACAAGAGCTTGTGGCTTTTCCATGAGGTGTGAGGGGCTCTCCAACAGGCTACAGCAACGCTGAGTGATTTAAGTCCTACCTCTTTCATCATTACTTCAGGGCAGACTGAGGCTCGGGTCCAGCTCTGCCCAAAGCCTGAGCTGAAACACTGCCTGAAACACCAATGGAGAGAGTGATGAACAACCCTGAGCCAGCTCTCATGCCCTGGAGCTCCAGGAAACAGGGTTAACAACAATCTGAAATATATTTAATCCATCTGTCTGCATATGCACACACCTAGCTCTACACAAACACTTCTGAGTGAAAGCTCAAGTGCTCAGAGGGCGCTTCTCCACGGCACCCAGGGGTAGCTGCTAAAAGTGCCGCTGTTCCTGCCTGGTACAAGAAGCTGCAAGGCAAAGCATGGCTACCCGAAAACCCGGCTGGCTGTGCTGACAGGCTAGGTGGCAGTGCTGCCTGAAGAGGCTCTGGTTCTGCACACACAAGGTATTAAGTCAGCTTTCCATTTTGGCCCACAATATAGGAAATAACATAGAAAACCGTAACTCTGAAACTGCAGCCCAGACTTGGAGACTGGGCCCAATCTCGTGGAAAACCTCTCTCACAGGTCAGATATCCCTCGGTAGATTGGCAGGACCACAACAGATTCCCTGCATAACATGGAAAAATGTTTCCAGAACAGGTCCTAAAACCGGGACGTTCTCATCCCTTGGGAGAAGGATGCAGCGAGCACACGGAGTTTCTCACTGACTGTCACAGGATCACCCTGATGGCTTTTGCAGTGGGTGTCTAGCACTAAAAGCACCATCTTCTGTGTCTGCTTTCTTTGACGTGAGGTGCAAAATGCCAATTAACTTTACAGTGTGCAAAGAAGCGTCCTGCCAGCCAGTTCAGCTCAAGCCTGTACAACTGTGTGCATTTCAGCACACCACTGCACACACGTATGTCCCATTACTACACAAAAACTGCACTGTATTTACCTACCTTTTTGTCCTACCTTGACGTGATGATCAAGCTTTGAGCTCTGCTGATGGGGAATTGCCGTGGGTGTGAAGGTTCCACCCTTGGGGCCAAAGGCACGGAGAGATGAAAAAGCTCTTGTTTTCTCAAGTAACTCACGTGTATTCCTTCCTTCAGCATGATAATGGAGGGGTTGGACCTGACTCCAGACTTCAGATGGGGGGGGAAAGCAAAGTACTTTGCTGATGTAAAAAAGAGAAAGGCAGGGGAACAGCCTGGGCTCTCACCTGATGAACACACCTCAAAATGAGCTCTTCTAATCAAGCACTGATTTCCACTCCCGTGAAGACAAATTGTCTTTTTCAGCAGAGCTAAAAGAAAAGAGGTAACCCACAAGAAACTCCAGCTTCTGCGTTTACCTGAATACACTTTCACTGATGGCATTACTATAACTTGCTGAAAAAAAGCCCAACTTTGGGCCCATTTGAGTGCCAAAATCACAGATCACTCCAGATGTACCAGTATATTAAAAGGGCTAATTTTATATGGATTTAGTTACAGTGCTGTCTTGCACTGCTGCTCTCAGAAGTCCTGAAATCTGAGAACAATTCCCACTGACACAGCTGAAATACTGAGAGACGCTGCACTGACCGTGATATCTGAGGGGCCTTCACTAGTTTCCCACTCCCTTAGTGCAACTGGTGATGCTCTTTGTGGAAAGAAGCCCTTGATTAGATATGTTTATGATAAATAGATTTAAGCCAGATTTAAAATAAATTTAAGTGTGTTCCCAGAGCAGCTTTTCATCCAGTTTTATTAAGCCAAAAAAATCTGTTTGGACTTAATAAAATGCAGGGAAATCAAGCATATGATGCTCACTGGAGTGCAACTTTTGGCACTGTGGTGCATGAGGGACAGTTCTAATGTAATTATCAAAATAACTGCACTCTACATTACTGTGATTCTCATTATGGATAAACTGCTCATGCTCTGAGAGTCACAGGACTGGCAATCCAAGTTTAATTTTCAAGTTTAATGAACATTATTTACCAACTCTTGAATTCACACTGGCAAGTGCTTTTCAAACAGCAGGCTATTAGCTCCTGGCTTGCATGGTCCCCAAAATTTTCTATTTCCAGATGCCTCCCAGTCTTGCCACTAAAGGGTCAGAAGTCATTATCACTTTCTTCTAGAGGCTCTGGCTTCCTTGCTCGGTGACTGGATTTGCTCGGGGAGATTTCCATGCTGTCGTCTTCCATATCGTCCTCCTCCTCATCTTCATCCAGGTCAATCTCGCTATCCCCCGAGGCCTCCTGCAGGGAAGCAAACAGAATTCATGACCAGTCCAGTTCTCAGGTGGCAAGGCATCTTTGCCAGCTCAAAAGTAAAGCCTGGCACTGCTGACTGATGTTAAGCCGCTTCCTCCCCTGCACTCCATGTAATCGCACACCTGGACACTATGGGGAAGGCTGTTCGTCTGCACTGGTATGGATCCAGATTTGGACTTGCTCTGGGGAGCACCAGCAGGTTCTGCAAGGGGTTTTGTTCCAGCTCAGGCTGCTGTGCTGCTGGCCTTCCAAAATAATGACAAGCCAAGGCTCAGCTGCCCTTGGGAGCTAACATCCCACGTGGCTTTCACCAGTAGCTTCCCACTTTGCTAGACAGTGGCTGCTCCATTCAATTTATTGCAAAACTCCTTCCCTACTTCACAGAGCTGACAAAAAATGAACTCACTGACTTCTGCCGAATCTGTGGTATCAAAAACCTCGCAAGGTGCTTAACTTTAAAGCGTTACCTATTGCAGGACCAAAGAATCAAGGCATAGTGGAAGAAAATGAACTGCAGAAGAGAAACCCACCTGTGCCTTGGTGATGATCTTGCGTGTGTCTGGCTGTGCTGAGGCAGATCTCCCCTTGGAGAACCAGAGTGGAAAGGACAGGAGAGGCAGAGCAGGGGAAAAAAAAAAGTACAAGAACATAAAAGAAAACAGAAAGTAACCAGAATGGGAGCAGGGGAGAAGGCAGCAAAGCCAGGTACAGCTCAGGCATCATGTTCCACACCAGCAAGTGACAGAGGCTGGGCATACAGGTGCTGGCTCTTGGGCAGGCTGAAGCCTGCTCTCTTCTCAACTCCATAACCCAATTAATTCTTTGAGGAGTTCAAACCAGCCTCACTAATTTCCTTCCCTGATTTTAGGCACATAAGATGCCTGCGAGAGTCCCTAAGCAAGCCCCTCAGGCCTGGTGCTGAGTCAAGAGATATCCAAAATGGTTGAAGGCCTTGGCTTTCCACATCTGGATGTGCTGGGGCTGTGCCAACAGGAAGACACAGGGGAAAGCTGTGAACAGGTAAATCCAAAGGAGGGAGAAATTGCAGAGAATGACTATTCAAAGCTGGCAAGAACACGGTCAAGGACAAGCAGGCAGGTCCGTGATTAAGGTCACATCATCTTCACTCACAGCACTGACTCTCCTGACCCTACTCAGAAATGTTTCTGAATGCCAATGGTGTAAATCCTTCCCCAGAAGGCAACAAACAGCCATAACCCCATCCAGTTGGGCAGAAGCAAACAGCAGAGATTAGTCTGCAAGTTTCTTTCCAGAGAAAAGGTGAGGATGGGCAGAAAGAAGGGCAGCTCATCCCTCCCCAGCAAGAGACTTAACTCCCTTATTGCTGTACTGACTCCAGGTCTTTGCAACAAACACTTAATAGCAGTGGTATCTTCTCTGCTCTCTTCTGGCCCTGCCAGAGATAGCCTTTCCAGAGCTTTGCATGGCTGACCCAGCAGTGTCAGACAGCCATGGCAAGTGGTCTTTGTATGTGGCTGGGAACATTGGGAGTTTCCTACTATTCTTATGTCCTGTAGAGGTTGATTCCCTCATCAACATTTTAAACCTTCACCTGGAGTCACGCTGCCTCCATTAACCTCCGCTTCCTGATCCAAGTCAGTGTTTTGCTGTTCTCCCAGGGTCTGGTATCTGTAATGGGCTTTTATGAAGGGATTTCTGAAAAGCAAATTCTTTGTTTCAGAAAGGCCTAATTTCTATGCCACAAAGGCAGCGAAAGGCAGGGCAGTACTGCGAGAGACGGAGAATCCCCCGGCAGCACAGTTTATTGCTGGGCACAGAGATGAAGTCTGAACTCCTAGCAAGCCCTCCTCATCTAGACAGGCAGCACTGAGCAAGGCGTTCCCTGGACATTGCGACAGAAAGGCTACATCTACACTAGGAAATTATGGACATCGCAGTTGTCATAGTTTTTAGGTGTTTGTACTATTTCCTAACACAGTTTTGGCCTGCACTAGCTAGCACTCTCCAAAGCATCACCTAGGGAACAGGACAGCCCCACTGCTCCTGGTTGGCAGCTTGGGTGCCAGCACCTTTTTGGGATGGTGGGGAGAGCTTACTGTATGGATGGAATCCATATCGGGCAGCTGGCTTCAGCTTCCTAGCACAGATGTAGTCACTTAGGAGTGCCCAGAAGCACAGAAAAATTGCCCACATATGCCAAAGGCTGAGCACAGCAGTCAGAGTAAGTGCCTGCTGTACAAACCTGACTGCTCACCAGGTCAACCATAACCAGCTGCAAAGCCAGGAGCCACAGGACAGCTTTATCTGCAAGGCAGCGATCCCAAAGGGCACGGCTCACAGTTCTGCTCTTTGTCCCTGTCCTGTCATCTGGAGGACTGAAGGACTGATGCAGTTAGTACAGAGAGAACTCCTAAAAGTGTGTTTTTAGGGCAGCGTAGGGGATTTAGATCCACACATCTAAATCTTGCTACACTGCACTGATCGCCCCTTCCCAGCAATCTGTCCCAACAACTTAACAAAACAGCATTCCTGCAGCCTGCACGCCACTAGTTACACACTGCAGGTTGAGGCCAAAGCACAGGGCAGTATGCAGACTCCAAGAGCAACAGAATAATAGGAAAATATGTGTGTATGTTGATGAGAGATCAGGCAGCTAGAGGAAAGGAGGGGAAAAGCAGGCCTGGGCCTGCTGGCCATGAAGGGTCAGCAGGTAAAAAGGTGTTTCTCTAGCTGAGGAGAGGGCTGTCATTCTAAAGCACTGTCAGAGAAACTCTACAGGCACATGGGATGGTTACTTACATCTTCCTCTGTGTCTCCACCTTGCATTGTTCCCACAACCCGTGTGCCAGCTCTTCCTGCAAGAGCAAAGAGAATCACCATAAAGCCTGGCTCATGGTTAACATTAAGGGAGAATGAGAGATAAAGTTCAGAGTTTACATTTTGAGGACTAGTCAAATGGCAGTGAGAGGATGAGATCCCAAGGCATGTAAGGTCACCCTCCCGTTGTTAAGCCTCACAGCTTAGGAGAAGGTAGAAGAGGGTAAGGCTCCCAGCAATTCCAGTCAGGATGGTATTGCTAGAGCTACCTATGCTGGTATGACTATTCTGACAGGACAAGAGGCAACAGACAGATTAAGAAACAGGAAATTCTATCTGAACACAAGAAAACACTTTTTTTTACCTGTGAGGATGGTCAAACACTGGAACAAGGGTGCCAAGAGAGGTTGTGGTCTCCATCCATGGAGATATTCACAACCCAACTGGATGTGGTCCTGGAAAATCTGCTCAAACCCTTTGTTTGAGCAGAGGGGTTGGAGTAGATGATCAAGAAGTCCCTTGAAGTCTAAACAACTCTGTGAACTGGCATATTCCTTCCTCTGCTTTGACACAAAGAGAACAAAAGCTGATCTTTTCCACACGGTAATCCTTCTGTCCTTTAAAGAGCTCACTGTGCTCAGATCCTTTCTGACACTCCAGTAGGGACTGACATCTCACAGGAATCCCAGGCAGAGCCAAGGCAAACCTCAAGAATTTTTAGCTGAGAGCTGGATGTGTAAGTCAAAAGAGGGAAGTGGAGACCTCAGGGTGATAAGGAGTTCACCAGAAAGGGAGAACACACTTGCATCTCGCTGTGGCCATATGAAATGGGGAAGACGCTAGCATGGTCTCCTTTGCTAGGAAGGGAGCCCAGAAGGTGTAGGGAATACAGCAGAGTTGTGGCTGGGGAAATTCTGCGTGTGGGCCGACTGGGTGACTCAGCCCTGCTTCCTGCAGCCACCAGAAGTCACTCAGCACTAACTAATTCAACAGTCCTGCTGTGACCATGACATTTCACCACCTGATCTTCTGTCATCACTAGTTTTCTCTATGCCAAATACGGATCTTTTCAATATAGACAAAATCTCTTCTTTTATTATGAAAACAAAGAAACTTTAGAATATATCCTGTCAAACCTCTTCTGTAGGTCCCAGCATACAAAAGACAACAGGTCCCTTTCACCCCCTTTGCAGATTGATTTGGGTTAGTTGTAGCAAAAAGCTGGCTAACTCATCCAGAAGTCACCAAAAAACGCTTGTTGCATCAAGACAGAGAATTCAAAGAATCTTATGTCTTTAAATAAAAAGCAGTGTCCTCTGTCCATTGGGTTGCTGATAACACAGGCAGCGGAGATGGAATTAGAAGATTCTCGGACAGAAGATCTTTCTGCAACCTGTAGAGACTTTTGCTCTAATTTACACTAGACTAAACTATGTAAATTTGGAGATGATTACATCAGACATCATTAAATGCAGTGGAACCATGTTTTTGCTCAGGCTACAGATTGCTCCAAGAGTTTAACTGCAATTTTGCTACATAGAAGACTCAGCGTAAAGACAGGGAATTACCACCTCAAAAGGAGCAAGCAGCAGGGATCTCTTAAAATTTACTGGTAAGACAAAGCTGTGAGAGATCCTGAATATAAAAAAGAATCAAGATATAACATGAGGAGAGCTGATGCAATAAGAGAGTTTAAAAATGCCAAGAGAAGAGCTTAGAGAACGCTAACAGAAGGTCTGCTGGATGCTGCTCTTCCATCAGCAGAAACAGTAAGGACATCTTATGGGAATCTGCTTACATTTGAAGGAAGACAAGAATCAGGCACTGCCCAGACTTTGATCCCTACATCGTTTAAGCCAGAAGCACCTCTTTGAACTAGCGACTGTGGGATCAGCAGGATAAGGTCCCATGGCACAACCCCGGAACACTCACAGGAGACACCCCAGGATGCAGAGGGCCTGGAGCTTCAGGTTGAGCGCTACGCTGTAGACTGAACAGGAGAGAAAGCAGTTTTTCCACATTGGTAGAAAAGGTTCTGTGACAAAGGTGGGAGTGTTATTTGAACTTTCAGATTGTAAACCCCCATGTTTCCGCTCGTGGGAGCAAGAGGAGTGACAGATGGCCATGGTGCATTTCTGTGTGCACTGGGGGGAGGCAGGAAACAGAGGAGTCAAGCGCACAGGACAGGGGGAGCTGGCAGGTACGGGGGTGTTTGTTAACTGACGTTTCCTGTGTTCAGTTCAGCTGGGCTTAGCTTGTTGCACCACTGGTGCTGCACCATTCTGGCCATAGAGGCTCATGCAGCTTCCAAGCAGGTGAGAGCCTGTTATGTTTACTTACAGATAATGTGAATTCAGCCGGGACAGGCTGTACAAGGTGATAATTAGGTAAAATGTTAGTAATGAACAGACTGTAATTCACTGCACCTTTGGATTCAATCTAATCTCCGTGCATCGCGCCATGGTTTACAGCCACTGAGCTACCAAAGATCAGAAGTGAATGTGCATCCATGATTTTAAGCCTGTGAGCACCGCCATTTTTCCTCTGCGTATGAAGCTTGCCATCACAGTAACCCATGCAGCTGCCTACAATGGATCCACAGGACTGAATGATTTACATCTGCTTACCCAGCGGTGGGCATATGTTAACCCTGTGCCTGACAGCAAGAAGTGACAACTGGAGAGGTTAGAACAACCTACCATGAAGGGAAGGTAGCTAAAACATTTTGCTCCCAGTTTGCAGATCCACGTTTGGTCTCCAGCTCGTAATGCAAATTCACAGCATGAGTTCAGATAAGACACTTCCCCTCCCTCTGCATCACCTCCGCACACAGAAAAGTGGGGTAAATCTTTTGCCTGATCTTTCTGATCTGCATGTCCTTTGGGCAGTGCATTTTTAAGTGTGAGTGTAGCCCTCAGCACTACGCCCTGATCTCAGCAGCATTTTCTAGGCATTGCCAAGGTACAGTGACTAACCAAGCACACTACAGCTGCTGCCCAGGATGAGCGTACTTCTATATTTCTTACACTCACCATGAAATGGAAATTTTCTCAAAAGTGGGTCACCTGTCTCAATCCCATTTCAGATCTACAACCTCTCCTTCTTCCCCACTAGGTCCAGTGTTGCAATGGCTGTAATATAGGTTGGAAGTGTACATAAACATTTCTTCCCTCCCAGGGAGCAGTTAACTTTGCTGACACAGAACATACAGCCAAAGACAGCCAAACATAGCTCGGCTGGGAGCAGATGCTGAGATGGTGGGAGGAAGTTCTATTTAAAGGTAAGACGAATTCATTTATATGAATCCTAAATCACAGCACCTTTTCAGTGTTTCCAAACACACTTGATTTCACCTCTCTCTCCAGCTACATGAGCCTGGTAATATCGTCCAGCAGCTGCTATATCAGGAAACTAAAGACTCTGCAGACTCTTACGTGGGGGATGGAAATCTGCAGAGATTCACGCAGAAATCTACGAAAATGTGAAGAGCAGCTGTACCAGCTTTCTCCCTCCACAGGTTAGTTTCCTCCAAGTACTGGCAGTCAGTATCTGACTCACCTCTGCCCACTGGATGTCACATCAGGTCTATGGCTCTCCCTTCTGTGCCCACATCAGAAACTATTTTGGCCTCTGAAAACATGAGATGCAGAGTACCTCCAAGCCCCATGGAGTGTGTGAACTGCAAATTCCTGGTGGTTTTGAGACTCAGGCCTTGCCATGCTGGAACCGCTGGGACGTCAGGAGAGCAATGACATTTTCTTGAGTCTGCGGCTGAAGTCTGCATGTGTGACAGATCCTTGGCAAATCCTCCATAGTGGCACAACTCGGAACGAGACATTTTCTTCTGGTTTTCGACAACACAAACTCTACATACTTTGACTGCAGCAAGGGGGAGACCATGATCACAGTTACTTAAGGGCTTCTGAACAGACTGCTTGGGGACAGTGAAGAGGGAGACCACATCCTGCACTAAGCTGCCTGCCAGTAAGAGGCAGCTGTCCCTAAGGAAGAAGCTGAGACCTTAGAGATGGGATCATATAGCACTTGAATGGATGCCTAGACAACTGTAGTGGGCTTCAGCATCTTTTTCCTACCAAGACTCATTTCCACAACAGAGAATGACGCAACATTTTGAGAAAAAAAAAGTGCAGAATTGTTGACCATCTTGTATTTGTAAAGATAAATGCACTTGTGTACATTTCTTGGTCTTGGACTCAGAGATTTAATTTCATTTAGGAACCAGAGAGAAGGGAAGAAATAGACTAGTTATTTAACATGCTTTTTAAAAAATCAGGCAGATGACAGCCACAGGAACTCAATGTGAACAAGACATCCAACAAGGACCAGGCAGCTGTTGCACTTTCCTAATTGAATCCCTCCAGTAGCCTTCACACTGATGGCACACTTGTAGTTTCTGTGCACCTGGGGGAGGTTAAAGGGAAGGAAAACATCCTAGAAATTCAGTAGCTGAAGTCTGAACGTGGTCATGAGCTGGAGAGAGAATTTCCATAACTGGAGTCTAACGAATTTCACTGAGATCAGGACTTTCCTACTTTTCATCTTGCATGCTATATGGAGGAATTTGGAAACAGGACTACCACATAGGCTGGCCTGGGAAGACTTATTGCTACTATGTCAAAGCTCCAGTTCTCTCTACAGGAGTGACAAAATGAGGGTCGCAATAGTATCATCTGCAGGCTTTGGATATCTGCTGCTCTGCACACGCTGCCTCTGCGAGATGCAGCTGTACAGGACTGGGGAATACTCCCCTGGCCTGGCTACAGCATGAGAACAGCTGGCACTGGCAAGCCAGCCCATCTCCACAGAGGCATGGGACCATGCTCTCTGTCTGCCCCTCAACTCATCTCTGATTTGATTGTTGCATATTTGGTTCCACTTCTTCCAATGCAGTACACTTTGCTTTCTTAATAAATGCCCTTTATTCTCCTCTGCTGCATTCAGAGATATATTTCTTCTTGCTGTGTTAAGCAGCACAGTTTTTCACAGGCAAAAATTTTATCTATTTGGTAGCAAGTACACTCGCTCACCTGGCTGCCAGCAAATGATTACCACATTGATCCTCTGGGTCACTTCTGTGAAGGCTCCAAGAGAGCTGCTCTCTCTGTTTGACTTTGGACTGACTGTTTGCTGAAAAACATTCAGAGTTTTATAAAGCTGTTTTCCTACAATCAAGACCAAATGGGCCTGAAGTTATTACTGTCTTGGTAGTGAAACGGTCTCTGTTGTCCGAACAGGACAAAAACACCCCTTAACACCAACACTATAAAAGGAAACATAAGAGCTAAAGCATTTGGATAATTGGCAGCGTGGAACAGAGGGTGATTTACTATAGACAGGCACAGCCTCACAGTTCTGCAAGCGTTGATCATTTCTGCTTCATTCAGTAGCATTTTCACTGCCTACTTTTTTGCAAGCACAGTGTGTGCCAGTCTGTCATGGCCAACCCCATCAGCCAGTGCTACTGCTGGGAAGAGGAGAGAGCCTGACTTTGCTCGTGATTCCAAAATGTGTTTCTGAACTCTGGTTGAATGAGACTGGAAAGATGGATCTGCACATGTAATCAAAACATCACTTCGAAATCTGCCACTTTTGATAGCATGGATGAAAAAATTCCACTTTCATTCAAGGGGAAACTGGAAAGGTTCTTAGGAGGAGAAAAAAAATAAATCTACCAAGGGTTATAGTAAATTCATGGAAATCACGTCCAGCTCAGGAAATCCTGATGGGGGTTACAACAGTCTGAGAGCAGGAGGGAACCTAAGGGAAGTTCCTGCACTCCTTTCCGTGTATCTTCTTTCAGCCAGTGCTGGAAACAGAAGACCAGGCCAGATGGACACAGCCTGACATGGCACAGCAGCTTCTACATTCCTAGGACAAGATTTTGCATTCTCTACCCTGATGTCCACCGCACCTGTACATGAACAACCATCCTGCTGCAAACTACAGGTTTATGGCCCGTTTTAGTCAAGAGGTTTCTCCACATTGCAGACGGTTAAGACCTTCAACACTGCAAGAATTTATTTTTCCTTGGCTCTCTGAAAACAAGAGTCTTATTCCAAATGCCATCACTAACTCACAGTTCGACCTCAGGGAAGCCCATGCATCTATTTTATTCATGTAACAGCCTCACTTACCTATTGCCAGGCAGAATAAAAGTGGATGTGATTTTTTTATTCACACTGACAATGTCAAAAATAAAAGTTCTAGATGATAAACCAATGTATTCTCTAAGTTACAAACGTAAATGATTAGTGACACATGGATTCATAATAAGCTCGATCAGGGAGAAGACTTGCTCATAATTGTGATATTGAGACAACACAAGCTGTAGTTTCACAAATGTAGTAAGCCAGCATCTGTCAGTTTGGCGATTATCCTCAGCCATTTATTGTCACCCTCAAGCCTGCTCCCTCTCTTGTACCGAAACCTTCCTGGCTTCCTAAAGCCAGGTTTGCTGTATTGCTGAATCAGAAGCACTGAATGCAACGGAGACACAAGCTTCAGAGCACATTACAGCTTCCTCCTTAACCTGCTACTGCCTATTCCTCTTTCTTCATGGAATAAGGGTTCAATTTGCTTTCTGTACCACAGGAGCTAGCAGCCTGGCGTGTCTCCCCCAGTTAACACTATTTTCTGCTCCATGGGGGACTAAATCCTATACCTTTAAGTCTTTTAATTGGCTAAAAGAATAAAACCAGGAACAAAATTGTCAGAGCCACATGTAGCTTGAATTTTGCTGCATCTAGACAAACCTGATAAAAGGACTCTTGAGGGTGAAAGTGTGTTGATTTTCCTTAATTATACCAAGTGGCTTAATAAGAGAGATTATATGTCCCCAAGAATCTTGCCTCTATAATGGCAAAACACGTTGGAATACTTCCCCACCTACCACAGACTGAGGAAGTCTTATCTTACAGTATTAATAGCCTGGAAATTAGAACTGTAAAACCCAGTAACAGCAACTACAGGAACTGATCACAGTGGACCATTTCTCCTTAGTCTGAGATCAAACATGGCTCAAAAGCACTACCATGTAAGAACACATAAATCTTCAAAAGAAAGTAACTGAAATAGCTTGAATTGAGTCAAGGAAAAAAGCAGTAGTTAAAACAAATTAAGGCAGCGTAACAAGAACATTATAATTACATATATTTTAAATGCAAACTACCTATGCTGAAGAACATGTACAGATTTTTAGTGTGTTTAATGACAAATAGCCAGTGAATGTTCAGGCCTGATTTTCTAAAGAAGCTGATGCACCTGACATTAATCTCAGGTCTTGACATGTCTCCAGCACTTCAGTTAGTGACGATCACGCAGTCAAACATATAACCTCACTATTGATGAGGGACCTGGACCAAAGGGGTCTATTTTCATTGATGGAGAGGTGCAGATCTGAGCCTGTTTCTCAAGGCTAGAAGTGCTTGTCACATAAGCGTGCACTCTGGAGCAGGCTAGAGCTCCTGAAGAAAAGCTTTGGCCTGACTGGTATGTCTTGATTCAGTCCAAGCTTCTGTTCCTGTGTTCTGGACGGATAAGAATGGGCAGGACTGAACGAGCTCACTCTAACACCAGCAGCAGAAATACCCCAAGATTGAGTTTTCCTAAATAAAAAGTGTAGACATTTTGAACCAAAGCCAGTGGTACAGACAGAGCGCCTGCTGTTAATCTTACAGTGTAGCTACAGCTAGAGCGACTGGGTGACTTGCCCAAGATAATGATGACCTTAGCAAAGCAGAAAAGTGAGCCAACTGTCCTTCCTTTAAGAGTCTAACAATGTTTGTATACTCACTGCCAGCAGAGATTGCACTGGAACACTGTAGGACTGAAGTGGTGTGAGTTAGAACAGAGGAAATACAAGCTTACTCATTCTGGAGGACCTGCAGGAAAGGCATCTCAGGAGCCATTTAACACACTTGGAGCTGCTTCAGTAGTCTACAGCAGGGCAGAGGCAAAAAGAGGACAGATAGCCAAGGGAGGCTTCCAACTTCCACAGAGATAAGGAGGGTAAAGATTGGGTGGAGACTGTGTAGTCAGCAACAGCATGCTCAGAGTATGCAAAAGTCAGAGGATAATTATCAGCCAGAAGTAGTTTACTAAACACTAGGAAGAGACCCACAAAAGCATAGAAAGCAATTTAAACAGCACGGCAAAGAAAACAGCTCAGGGATTTGAACAGCTTGATTTAAGTCTGACAAGCTAAGTCTGACAAGCTAATGCTAAGTCTCCAGTAAGTGTAATTAAGGATAACAGAGATTTTCCTAGAAAAAATTCTACAACTTTTATAATAAAGCTTTATGCTCCTAAAACTGATATTAAAGCTGCAGCCGGCACCCACATCACTAGGTTATGATGTCCTCTGAGATGAAGCATCACAGTTACACAGTCACTTCCAGAGCTCTATAATCTGCGTACAAACGTTTTCTTTGAGAAACTGCAATGTAAAAATCCTTAGTGAATATTAAGGCTCCTGGCAATTTTCAAGAATGTTCAAGTTTTATGAAAAACAGAGGAACTGAGGATAAAAATGCCTGAATTATATTGACTTGAGAACTTCAACTTCTTTCTCTAGTCTCAGTCAGAGAGGGAGAGCAGAAAACAGCTCAGAAAACACACATATTTGCAGTTTAAGTAACAAGATCCAGCAGAAGTAGTGCACACGAAATTACCCACAGAGGCACTTCATCCAGAGTCCAAAGAGGCTTTTGCTGATGGTCAGAATCACTCACCGCTAACAAGAACACCAAGGAGAACTAACTTGATTTTCTGGTTTCATTTTGCTTGGTGACAGACTAAGCAGAACATTTCTTTTTCCACCTAAGTGACACACAGGCCCTCAGACAGAAATTTCTCTGAGTTGCTTCTGAACAGGGCTTTAATGGCATCAGCAGCCAGCGGCTGCAGCTCCACTCCACGTACGCAGCGGCAGAAGCCAGACATCCTTCCCTGAAAGAAATAGCTCGGGTGTGTTGCACCCCTGACTGTGCCAGTGCAGGTGGCTTTATGGACTCGCTAAAGATCTACTCAGATAATTGCAGCATATCCTTCTGAATAAAGACAACTAAGGAAAGATAAAAATACCTTGCAGTAGTGTTCCCGTGGTGGCATGCTGCTTCATGATCTCCCTGTCGTCCACTTCACTATCGGATCCTTCATCATCATGAATCTCTAGGTCAGAATCATCGTTATCTGGTTAAAACAAAAGCAGTTGATAAGTATCGCTCAAACCAACCCACAACTCAGAATAGCAGTTGGACACAAGAGATGCTATCAGTCTCTGCCTTTGTTCAAGTCCAAGATTAATAAAAAATGTGGTTGCAGACAAAGCATTGGCTCTACTGATGAGCACAGGGAAACAGCCGATGTCCACATCCTAAGGAAGGCGTCCTTCTAAACGTAAGTGCCAAAGAAGCACACAACATAAACAATTGTCTTAGGACAATCCTTAGCTCATACCATAAGGGCCATGTTCTAAACGCACTCCCTGGGTATGAAGCATATGTACCATCAGAAGGTGTTATTTCAGCAACTGATTTAAAGATAAAATTTTTTTAAAAGCATTTGGAAAGTATGGGCTTATTAATGTATCTCCTAGTCCTTTATCCTGACATAAGCAATATCAGAACCCGACTCTTGGTCTTTCATTTAACCATAGGTTAGAAAAGCACAATGAGACATCCCCAGATACATTAAAGCAGTTACAGCCAAACCCAAGATGCCTGGAGAGACAGGAAAGCTCTCCAAGATGCAGGAACTTCTTCAAATATTTTCAGAATCTGCCCTTGTTTTCCTCTTCCTATCCAAACTAAAGCCTACTTAGTCCCTTACTCCCAGTTCCCCAATCATTGAATTGGAACAAACCTAAAGGACTTTGATTAAATTGTCCTTCAAATGTTTTAAAGGATGACAGAAGTCTTCAGATACTTAAAAGCGCCTGCAGAGAAAAGAGAAGACTGTTCTCCGCGTCAGCGGTACGAGTCCTGCCTTGAGGCTCACATGCACGGTCAACCAAACTGATTCTCCTCTGAGCCTACTCTGAAGTAAAACAGTGGGGGGAAAGTTGGCGCAGAAGTGTGTGGAAAGTTCAGAGCAGGCTCTGCTCCATTTAAGTCTCCTTCTAGCCCATGAGCTTTTTCCCTCTCTCCTTGTTCATGCCAGCCCGCTTGTGCAAGCTCCTTGGCTCACAAACTCCAAGCTCTGCCTTCCAGCTCCAGCCCACTTATGGTTATTTACTTTCCTCTTCAAACATTCAATCAATGAGCCAGATCCTCAGCTCCCATCATCTTATGAACTCTTCTCACTTGTGTAGAGATGAGGCCCTCTACACCAGCTGATGCTACAGCTCAGAGCTGTGTGGTGGCCTGCCTGCAGGATCTTATGGAATCAGTCGTGCTATGACAAACCCAACAGGACCCTGGTGAGGCCAGCACCCAGCGCAGCAACAATAGCTGTTAATTATTTAGAGAAAACAGGCAATTCTTTCCCAGGTATATTTAATTACATGTCTGATCCAAAAATGGAAATAACTACTTTAATTATGATTAGTAATGAGCTGACACATCTTTGCAGTATTTAATTGCTGGACAATATACAAAGATTAGACATTTTTCCATAATCTTTTTCATTGTAATATTAAGTTAATGACAAAATATAATGGCAAGGGATGCATTTGATATCCTGGTAAGATTACGAGGCTCCAGAAATGTTAGCTACAATTTCTATTTGTATTTCACTTCCTTCGTGGGCAAGTGAAGGAATCACTCACTGCCGTGTGACCCGAATACTGTTTCTGTTTACCTGGTATTCAGGAAAACGAGGTTTTGTTCAGCCCTTGCCCAGGCAAACTCCTTGGGAAGAGCCACATGGAGCCTCAATAAAGGATTCAGGTTTGTGCTCTGTATGTTAACGAGTGGCCAGAGCTGAGGATACCACAGAGAGCCCTTCTGATTGCTTTGCCAAACCATCGCAATTTCATCTCCATTAGCACTTTCTACTTCTCGCTGGGATCTCCTGAGCATGAGCTGCCAGCTGCGATGGGGACTAATGGAGCCAGCAGTCTCCGCTGACAACCCAAAGTGGCAAACCCAGCTAACACCACTTTGGGAACGAGATTTACAGCAGAGAGGCACAGCAATGTGATTCTGGTTGGAAGCATGGCTGAAACAACATGGGGCTTAAATTTTACATTTCACTTTACTGGAAACCTTTTTTATTAAACCTTTTGTGGTAACAGACTCTGGGATATAACATGTAAAATATATTTCCCTTGGGACAAAGCAGCAGTAAGAAGACAAGAATAAATAGGGATGAATCTGCCACCTTCCTTCTGCTGTACGTAGAATGGCTCTTTCCTAACCACCCACGCTGATGTCTTAATGCTCTCCTGAATCATGTGAACCCTTCCAGCTCCCTGTCGCACACTCCTGGGCACTCCAGCCATTTCTGATCCATTTCAACTTGCAAAAAGGAAGGTTATTTCACCATATAATTCGCCACAGTACCTTTTCCTGTTCCAGGAAGATCCCACAGTGAATAAGTGCCTTGCAATAGAAGTGATACCTACTGTGGAGAGAGAATCAGTGGTTGGAGGGCCCCAAGCTGCTGCTTTATGAAAGGAAATGGTTTAAACACAGCTTTTTTCCCCCCTTACCCAGCTGTTTTCTTCTTTCCCTCAGGTTCTCTGCTATTCTGAAGCCCCACTTTCTCACACTGTTTCTTTTCTCTTTCTCCCCTACTAACTCAGATGTTGGAACTCTCGCCTGTCAGTGATGAAGTCGCAGTTTTCTGCTGTGCAGCTGATGTGTGGATGTCACAAACACCCTTGACAAGCCTCAGAAAAGTGTGCCTCATGCCCCAGCTCTTGCTCTTCTCTTTCAAAGCACGCTCAACAAGCCAAGCCACTAGCAACTGTATGCCCAGCGTTCATTTACGCCTTTAAAAATCCTGGATTGCCTTTCAATACAAATGAAGAGAAGACTCATCAGGTGAATTACCAGCATAAAAGAACAGCGCATCAGTTTTCTCCCTGAGTAGTGACTTTGAAGCAAATTTTGTAACGGATCTATGGTAAGAGTTTGGATTTTTTTTTTTGAACAGTCTAGCTGGAATTCTGATGCTCATACCCCAGCATGAAGCACCACTATAGTGAACGCACACCAGAGGATCAGAAAAGCAGCAGCTGCAAATACAAATCCAGCAAAAGTAAAATTTCTGCTGCCAAGCCTCCTGCCTGCCACTTGGAAAGATATTGAGCACCTTTTTCACTTACAAAAAAATAATTGTACTGCTCTAACCCAGCTCGGTGCCTGCTATCACCAAGCCCAGCTCTGCCCAGTACACCATCCGAGTTATCATCAGATGAGCAGAACTGTGCTGAGCCAAAATCCCAAGGACACAGAAGCAGAGCATATTGCTGAAAATGTATTTAAATACACAAGATAAAGACAAGCTGGGTACAGGCTTCTTACCAGGATTAAACGGCACGCTAGTCCAATGCTGTGCGTGACCCGTCCCAGCTAGAGCGCTACACGGTTCCATCATCCTACATCCCCCATTGTACATGCTCAGTGTGCCCAGTTTTCCAAAAAATAATCTTGGTATTCATAAAAAGGTGGCAATTCAGAAAGTATCATTTAACAACATATAGAAAGAAACTACTTGTTGCCCTAGGAGGAGTCACAACCACATCTGTGTAATACTGTGTAACAGAAATTACCATGCATCAATTCTGGGGAGACAAGGAACATTCTTTATGGACAAAATGTAGATTTTTTTTTTAGTATCAGTATAAAGCAACGAGGATAATAACACACACTACTACAAATTCCCACGTACTGGTACATGGAGTACAGAACACATCTAATGGAACTGGCTTATGAGATTTGCATGGGTTTATGTGCAGATTATTTGACTTTTCACAACAAATTGCTATTCAGCAATCCATGTGCCCAAATTCAGGCCAACATTGGCAGCTTACTGGAGCTTAAGGCTGGTATTTTAACAAGCTCCTGTATTTTTACTATGAAAAGGTAATCAACAGAACAACGCCCATTTCCCCACTGCTGTGATTTACTCTACTGCATGGAGAATACTGGCGTGGAGACTACCTGAGAGAGGATATAATGGGATTTTAAACTCTACTTGCCTTGCATTTCAACTTTTCCATTTCATAAAGGTGGGTTTCAGTCAGCTAAATTAGCAGTCCAGCCACAAAAGGTACATCCTACTTACAACTGAAAAACAGTGCTCTCAGAAGATGTGTTATTTGTTCCACAGCACAATTATTGTTTCCAGAAAAAGCCAGAGCAGATACCTGAACTGATAATACTACATTTAAATGATTTCATTTTTGGTAATTTGCAATGCTTGAAGGAAAACCAGCATGATTTAATAACTCACGAGTTATTTCATTACAGATTTGTTAGTTTGCATAAATATTCAAGTAAATGTATCCAACTGTAAAATAAGAAGGTACTGTGGTGAAGATAATGAGCACAATGGCCAAAGTTTATTGATATGCTTTAGAATTAGATATAAGTGTTGTTTAGCATGTTCAATTTCATAATAAAAATCACTGCTTTGAAAACACAGGCACTGGCTCCACAGCAATTACTGGATTCAGCAAAAATGTTGATTTTGGTGGAAAAACATCATGAGAAAATCAAGTGGGCAACAGACACTTGATCCAAAATAAAATCCATGTAATAAATAGCATGACATTTTAGAACAGAAGAAAAAAAGGGGTGGATTGGGATTTTAATGCATCTGAAGGGAGAGTGAATTTCAGTTCCCACTTGAAAGCTTTGGTTCTACCAAACCCAGACTCTCACCAAACTCAGAGACATTAGTTGTGTACATCAGCCTGAATACGTACATATTTGCAATTTGAACAGGAAGAAAGGCTTTGATAGATAAAGAAATATATAGAAAAAGTAGGGAACATCCTTTGTCCTTGCACAAAACTGAGATCCTTCGTCTGATCCCTCAAAACAATTCATCCTGGTACGAGAGCTATTGATGAAGGCTCAGCCACCTGTGGCTACTAAATTCAGCAGAAAGCTTGGATGTTCAGACCCACATATACTAAAACTAGGCAATAACCTACCAACAAACACCAGCCAGTGGGTTGTAGAGGCCTAAGTGCACTTTCTTACCTTGTTTGGTCATTTTAAAATGGTCTATTGCTACAGTATCCAAACTCCTATTTTTAACAGTAAGGACAATTAACCACTGCCCAGGGAAGCAATAGGTCTCTGTCACTTGAAATAATTAAAATTAACTCTCAATGACAAGCTCCATTTAAACTGGGATTTGTATTCCTGGCACAGGAATAAGTAGCTAAGATATTTGTTGGCCCATTTTATAGAGAGGTCATATTCGGTGACCATAACTATTTCTAATGATCTTAAAAGCCAAGAATCCATCAAAGTACTATTCAATTAGAATATGAATTTGCAATTATTTAACAAGCAAAACACAAGACTACTGTGGACAGATTCCAAGTGTCTGTTACAAGAAGATGGATGGTCTGAGCATCCTGCTGGTGACAGTGTTGAGCATTAGCAATATCATCCAGGCATCTCGGCCTTATGAGATTTACTCAGAGACTCACTGCTACACTTCCAATGCCGCAATTGTTGCAATGGGGCTTTCTGTTTCTCTGCTGTCAGATTTTCAAGCATCAGTTCTTCAATACAAAGGGTACAAGACATTCAGTGCAGCATCAAACTGCAATGGCATCATGCGATTTGCTGTCTGAAGCACAACATCTATTTTCTCTGTTTAACTGGGCAAGGCGATAGAGTTAAGCACATTTTGCTCGGCTGCCTAAAGAGTTAGCTCGGCAGGTAGAACAGGCCAAGAAACCACTTTGGTTGTGTATGAGCAGAACTGAAGTTCTCCAGGAGCATCAATTAATACTATTGCTATTCCTGAGCAATACTGAAGGAGTGCAAATTTCAAAATGCCACGTAACATGGATGTGTATTCACTCTACAGATCAAGCAAGACTATGCAGGGTGGGCTGACTGTAACAGCACAGGAGAAAGTGGTACATTCATTTTTAAAAAATGCAATTTTACAGCAAATACTTTTGCAAACTGTAATCAAATTCTGGGCCAAGTGTTACCCAAAAGAAATAAGGAAGTATTTTGAAAAATTCAAAGGGTTTTTTTGTATTTTCAAACCAAAATATTTTACTTTCTTTTAACTATAGTTTATACAGTCTGCTTTTAATCTGACCAAAAAAAAAAATCTTAAAAAGAAAGGGTGTGAGAAAGTACGTGAGAATGTATGTGAAAAAGTGTGTAAAAAACTAAGAAAGAAAGATCTGTAACTGATATCAGCTGATCAGTCTGAAAAAATGTATTTCAGTCTAGAAACATTTCCACTTGTTACTTTTTGCTCAGCAAATGTGTTTTCAACCTTGGATGAACCTGAAAAAACATCCTGAATTTCTGTGGTGGCCAGTGACCTTCCTAGTCCTCTCCTCTCCCACCACACCATTATCAGAGCCACTCTTCACATATCTACACCTGACAATAGTTCTATCAACAGCCTTCACAGTGCTCATCCGAGCAGTGTCTAATATAACGTTTAAGAGTCACTGTTCCATTAACTTCAAGGAAACCAAGCCCTGAGTTTCAGTCAGTTGGCATTTGTTACTTTGCACCAACCTTGGATGTGCCTCAAGGGCAGCACGCTGTGTGAAAAACACCGGATCGTACACTGGGTTCTGTAAGAGCATCTTATGTGAAAGAAAGATTACAAAAATAACAGCCATTTACTTGCCACTCATCACAAAAAAACATTTCTGTACTGCTGCAAATACTTAATTGCATATATTTTCATCATGTAAATAATACTCAAAGCCTGATCTGTAGCTAGAGTTCAATATCTTTACATAATTTAAGAATGGGTTTTCATATAACTTAGTGTTAGGCTTTTTTTTTTTCCAGTGCAGTGGTTTTATGGGGATCCTCTGTCAGAAATAAGAGATGATTTGCAATTATGCTAGAAAAAGAAAAAAAAGAACCAGGCTATTTCTGAATCACACTGAATATTTTTTGCAAATTTAATGTGAGTACCATGACATATCTATGGGCTTTCTATATTAACACAGACCTCCACAATTCAACCTACATGTCACAGCTCTTCCTTATAAGAAATACAATTCAGGTTTCCCTGGTGTTAGTTCAGCCTGAAACTCAACTGAGAGCTGTCCAAATTCCTGCAACCTCTGCTGCAGAAAAATGAACTGTTAATTTGCAACCCCTTCTAACCAAATTAGCAGGAGATAAGGTCAAAGGATCCAGACAATCAGAGAACTGCATCAATTACGAAGGAACGCAAAGGTAAGAGGGCTTACAGGGGCAGAATGGATGCTGACTTTTATCAGTTAATGGTAACAGATTTATCACCAGACTCCAGTCTATGCTGTTAGAAGAGCCTCATTAAGTGTTTCACAGCTCTCAGGGGCAAAGAGTAATGAGAGTTAGAGAACCTTCCCCTTTCCTTGCAGGAGGCACTGGCCCCACATGCGACCCCTTTGTGTAGGAGAGCAATGAAACCATTCAAACAAAGCTCGCTTCACCACCCCGCACCTTGAAGCTTTGGCCAGAGAGCCTCAGGATGCCGGGAGACATCAGCCCAGTCTGCCCACCTTCCACTTAGTGCAGCTGCAAGAGGAGGAAGCTGATCACTTCATCTCCAGAACCTGTTGCATGTGCAAGAGCAAGTCAGAGCAGGGTCTACTTTAACAGTCCCGCAAGCAGGTACAAGGTATTTGCTGGGTTGAAGGCCAGACAACGGAGTCCTAAATTTTTTTACAAACTGAAGATGGAAGAAAAGTTAGGATAAAAGCACTTTGCTTTGTGTGGGGGGCATTACTCAAAAATGCAAGTGGAATAAGTAAGGAAGTATTTTTTCCTTCCAAAACCTACTTTAGAAATATGTTTCTGATGGCAAAGAAAAGTTTCTCTTTAATCATCCTTGTATCTGTTTCATTAACAGGGCACATTCTGTCTTTAGAAGGAGAATGTAACACACAGAACCTTCAAACACAGGTGAAAGAAGGTTTGAGTGCTCATGCCTGTAGGACTTTACACCATAGACACAATGTCCACAGGACTTCTTGACAAAATCGCTACCCTCCAGACCAAGGTTGTAGGGCTCTCAGGAATCCTCTATGTCACAAACTCCATCCCTCATTGTGCTTCCCATTTCTAGTGTGAATGCCACTATTAACCCTCGGGGTGGCCTGGACAGGCAAAGCTGCTCAGTTACGCTGTGTTGATTCTGCTGCTGCTTCTTTGTTTTCTCTTGTGCAAAATCCGTATTTTTCTTGTGACTAGGATGCCAGGATTAACATAACCATTCTGTAAACATAGCCCTAATGGGGCACTATGCCATTTAAGACACCAACCTCTGCATTCTCTTATCAAAACAGATCTCCTGGTTTTGAATTGTACAAAGGGTATTATTTAACTAATAATGAGAGGAGGAGAGTGGGGTCTGGTGTAAGGGGAAAGCACAGCCTAGTACCTGATCATTATATGTTAGCAAACCATGGTCTCGGAGAGCTTTACAACATTCAATAAATTAACTTTGCAGCACCCAGTAATGAAGCCATGCTCCATGCTCGTGACTGGGCAAACAGCCTCCGAGAGCCAAATTTATTGTCTCAGTTACACCTCTGCAACTCTGTCTTTATCTGCACACGGTGTGGAAGTCTGCAGACCAGAGTTGACAAAGATGACTTCATTTTCCAAAGTTATGGGACAGTCAATAAATGAGCCAGCACTGAAAAATAGGATCCCAGTGCTCTTACCACTAGTATAAATACTAATTATGACAATTAAGTATTGAATAAAGATGTATTATGGTAATATTTTTAGGTCATTAAAAGTCATAGTCGTATGTTGTTAGGTGGCAGTTAAATCACTCACTAAAATGCAAGGTTCATATTATTTCAGAGATACAAAATGACCAAACAGTTTTCCACAGACAAGGAGAAAACAGGTCAGCAAATTTTCACATTACCCATCACACTGCTAATTACTGATGATAGATGTTCTTTTCCTCTTGAACTTATTTGCCCTGGAAAATGTCAGATGGTAGGACTTGGACTTTTTTACTCAAGTAAATCCTTGAAACAATTCCACATTCCTGTGATTTATATTACAAATCCTATGTTTTCAGCTAACACTTACTCAGTTTTCCTGCACTGACATAAGATGAGATCAAAGATTGGCAGAAATGAGCGAATTTCCTCTTTCATGAGCTTGCTCTGAAAATCTCTGCCAGCAAACAAACTGTAAAGCGCAACTTCTATGTCCTTACTCAATCTCAGCTTTCATGCACTCTCCCTCTGATCCTGAGAATTAACTTCCCTTCCATACGAAAATGCACATATTGCAATATTAAATTCACAAGGGTAATTAATGAGGAAGTTCTTGCTGATGCTTGGCTCAAAAGAAGCAAAATCTGGTTTGTTAGCTTTCTGCAGAATCTCAAGAGGTTATTATTCCCTTCTGATCCTCAGCTAGAATTCTAATTAATTAAGAGTAAGTATACAAAAAAAAAGAAAAAACCCAAATTTTAATTGCTTTCACACTTTGCAGGTACACAAAAATCAAGCAAATGCAAGCAGGCAAACATGGACCCCAATTTGAAGATAAGTAATATTAAAGAGGATTTCAAACTGAGAATTTTTCCACCTGTGAAAGTTATGATCTCATAGACACACCACAAAGAATTAATCCAAACACATAACTCCATGCCATGCAATGTGGCAGGCTGACTGCTGAGGACAGAAATTACACTCCAGTTTTGCAAGGCACACCAGCACACATGTAATACAAGGCAAGCAGTCCCACAAACCAATGAGACTACTCACCTACACACAAGCATTTTGCTAGGGAGAATCTTCTGACCAAGACTGTTCACAAACCAACCTTTCATCAGCAATCTCATCATGTTGGGACAAGCCTATATGGGCTTGGATAATATTAAAATGAAGCCTAAAATCTCCTTTCTGCAATTGCACAGTATGTTTAGTGGATGACTGCTTTCAACCCTCAGCACTGCAGGTAAAACTTACAAGGCAGAGGAGCATTTCACAGAGGTTAGGTTCCCTATTTCACTGTTGTCCTTTTAAAATTATTGTAATTCTACTCTTTCTAATATAGCTTGTTGACTCTGTCATGTATTCCATGCCCCTCTGCTTGTAAGTGGATACTTAAACATAAAGTAGCCAGTACTTAACAATTTCTCTGCTAACACAAGCTGTGAAAAAATCCCACTCACTTCCACTCTTAAGCAGGTGCTGTTCCTCTTCCTTCAGCCTGTTCTGCATAAGATGCAGCATGTTTGCTGCTTCCTGCAAGAGGTAAAAACAACTGAATTAGGAAAACTGCCACATTACCCAGGCAAGTAGCTACTCAGATGTTCCTACAGCAACAATTAAGGGCACTCACAGGTAGAATGAAAATAGAAAGCTTCAGCATTAAAAATATTTTATGAAAAAAAAAGGTCTTAATTGAAACATGGGAGCTCCTACTTACTTTGCCCATGAGGTCAGAATATAAAGCATATGCTCAGGTAAAACTGTGGGCTGAAAATCAACCACATATTCCCAGTGGCTGAAACCTCACTTAGCACATTGAAAATTAATTTGCTTGTCCTTATCCCACAGAAAACTACTGCCATTACAGAACGGAAGGGGCTTTCCTTGGAAAGCAGTCTTTGGTAGCTGTTTTCAACCAATACTCCATTAAACACTGTAAGTGGTTTGTGAAATGACTGCAGCTTCATAATACTCAAACCAAAACAGAATAAATTCACACATTTACATGCAAGCAAACAAAATGGGAACAAAACCCCCATCAGTAAACTGGAGAAGCCTATACTGTACTAGAGTACTATGGTGTTGAGGCACAAAGGAGAACCATGACAATAAAACTGCACAAGGTGGTCTGCTGATTTTCTTTTTTGAATATAGTGTGTTGTTAGATAAAAATATGCTGAGAAACATTATTGCAATGACAGTTTGATAAAGTTATGACAAACGCAATTCAGAGCAAACGGAAAAAGGTAGAACGAACAGTGGTTGCTGTGCTGAGGAAGAGAAGCAAATCACAAGTCTCAACCTATTCAAATAAAGGCCAATTTTAATAGAAAATGTTACAAAAAGGCCTACAAGGTCTTAGAAAGTCTAAGACTTGCACAGTCAATCAGGTAAGAAACATGACAGCTCAGAAGGGAAGCAGCAGGCTGATGGTAGTGGGGCAGTGGCAGTTTATAGACATTCTCATTGCAGCACAATGGATCAGTAAGAAAACACAGCTGGCTCTTTAGACAGTAACTGATGAGAGTCATTTTAATCTTCTAGGATGCATGCACTTGCAGAGCATCACAGACCAGGTAGACAAAAGAGACTCAGATTGTTGAACACCGCAAAGCAATTGTAGGAGGTGTTTCACTGAGTTCATGAGGTTCTCCATCCAGTTAGGACTAAAATCTAGCAAAGATACCATGACATTGAATTTTAGGAACTAAGGTGTGGTATTCCAATAGCAGCATCAGACAGAAAAAAATATTTTTAATGGCATCTAGTTTAAATTTAGGTAATGTTAAGGGTGAATAACAAACCAAACTATCAATTGGGTCGGTAAGATATGAATACATACAATCAGATTCAGATGGTACCTACAATACTAGACAGGTAGCAAACAACTGAGACAGATTTAGCCATGAATTTTGATAATTTTAGTCTTTTCAATTCCACTCAAGCAAGACAAGTAGATGGGAAAACTAATTAACTGGGGACTGAACTAAGATTTTTCTGAGTCTTTGATTTTTCTATGCAAAATACCCATGTAATTAAAACCACCAGTTGCTTTGACATGGTCAAATCGGCACATTTACAGCGCATTTGCAGAAAGGAAACACGGGCTCAGCTGCAATATCCATGGGAAAGAATGAAGAAAGTTAGAAAAGGATCTTAAAGTGGTAGAATGGTGGGCAACTTTTTTTACACTTCCAGATGGAAATATGTATCCATATGTATGGCAATAGAGTGGTAGCTGAGAAAGGAAAATCTTCTCCCACCAACCTGCAGGCAGCAACAAAACCACCAAGTCCCAGCCAGCACACAAAGACGTTGCTGGAAACAGAGGCCTGGGAACTGGCTGGAATGATGCATCACATCTTGGCATAAACTTTTCTGTCTTGGGACTTGAAGTCTATTCTGAAAAAGCTTGCAGAGAAGATGCTTATAGGTGGTAAGGGGAAGTGATGTAAGTCATTCATACCTGGTGAGAAACCCAGGTCAGTGCCTCTCTCAAGGTCACAAAGTCTCCTTGGGACAACTACGCAAAGTGTCTGTCCTACAAACTCTCCAGTACTAATAGAGACAGCAGCTCCATGGATGCTAGGAAGACTGCTAATGATTGTAGAAATAACATTGCAAAACACAGAGAAAATAACATAAATAACAGAAATAACACAGCAGGCATGACAGCTTCCAGGGCTATAAAGCAGAAAGGTCATGATGCAAAATCATTTTGAATGAGACACTCCAACAGCAACCTGCAACAACATAAACCACTGAAATCTCTGAAGTGATGGACATATATTCTGCAGGGAGAAGCTAATTCCACCTGCAAGAATGAAGAAGAAAAAGACACAATCATATTTTTACAACTTGTTTCATGTACTTTCAGAGCATCTGAAATGCCTTATTTAGGAAACTGCACTTCTTTCTTAATTCCTTCTATAGGGAACAAATGACTATTGAGGACAGAAGATTATAAAGGAAAGGGAAGATGCAAGGATGCTGTGGACAGTGTGGTTATGGTAAGTGGGCTAAAAATGCTACTCGCCTCCTCTCAATCCATGCTGTTGACCACAATACAAGTGATCTCCACGCACTGCCCGTAAACCTGCCCAGCTCAGTCCCACTGAGACAAGTAACCACTGCGGTGATCACCATTTTCCATCCATCTCAGTGTTAACAAAGCCTTTTTTAAGACTGATGAAAGCTGAAATTAATATGGGCATGAGGCAAATTTTCAGAGGTTTCTAGCTACCAGTTTCCTTTAATCTCTGTAGCACATGCCCATTCCAAGACCTCCCTCTGCAACAGCAGGTCCCAGCATTTTCTGACTGAGCCTCACAGTTGCCATCTTCTATCCCTACCTCTTCCTCCCTACGTGGTTTCTCCAAGTCAGTCAGAATACTTCAAGATGATAGTCAGTGATTTAAACAAGTCTTGCCCCTGTCCCAGCGACTATTTACAGTACAGCCCCCCCCCCGTGCTATATGTCTGGGACAAATCGAGTAAGTGAAGGATCAATCAGCCACCTGAATTGCAGCTGCACTGCCTGTTGCAGCCTACACAGTGCATATGGCAAAGACAACCTGCAGGAAGGAAAACCAGAAAGAACATTTCCCAAATGTCACAGGGACAAACTCATAAACCCAGAAAACATTTCTAAAATGCTCACAGAGCAGTGAAATAATAGGTACAAATATAATCATTGCCTAATACTGTAATACCAGGCACACATTAAGACAGCTGAAGCTGGCAATACAAATTTAGTCAAACAAGCAGCCGCTCTCCCCTGCACCCTGAGCCACCCGCTCGTTCCCTTTCATCATCCTTCTGCTCTGGTGAAGCATTTGAGCAGCTACACAAAAGAAACCTGGTGAAAACGAATCCATCAAAAAAAATAAAGCCAGGCAGATTCTCCACTGCAGTTCAGGATGTGCCTACACTGATACTTGGCTGGCACAATGCAGGATGCGGTGCTGCAGTCACAGGAAAAACAGCAGGGGTAAGAAGATGGGGGCTACTGTTAGTTTCAGCTTCTGAGCTGGTTTATGGACATAAATACAAGAGAAATAAGGTTTAAGAAAATGGTTTAACCATACAGACGAGCCACTTCTCCTCCCTTTCCTCTCACTTGTGCTGCTGCCAGCAGCTCAGCTGACCTCACAGTAAGCCAGCCCAGAGACTGGCAGGAAAAAAATGTTGATTTTCTACTGGTTTAGATTTCTGAGTAGCTCAGTGCATGGTTGGTCAAACGCCACTGTCAGCCCAAGGGAGCTGCTGAGATAGCACGCTGCGCCTTTCAACAGCAACCCATCACTGCATCAGGATAGCTGTGCTGCCAGTCTACACCCTGCAAAAGCTTCTAAAACAGGCAGCAACAAAAACTCTTTCCAAAGGGCAGCCTCAAATCAGTTGGAACCAGGAGAGCATCAGTTAAGTGCTATCTGCAGTCCTGAACAAGTAAGATCTTCAAAGGAGGGGGCAGAAGTGATGGCAGATCAAGTATCTAGAAAGTAAACAAAATTTATCACATCATTTTTTAAAGTTATATACTCACTTAAAAGAATCTGTAGATAAATCTTAGATCTGTTAAGTTAGTGAAAATAAAAAGAGCTTTATTGGTTTAAGATTTTGGGTTTAAAAACAATACCAACTTTTAAACAGCTGAGTCACTGGCAGCTTCAGCTCCTCTTTCTGCCTGCTGCTTTTACTGACTACAATCTCAGGCTGCATTTTCTGGCCTGACTGTGTTCCACCTTCACTGCAGACACCACTCCCCACCATTCGCATCATCTGAACAGACATGATTTCTGTCAGCTCAGCAAAAACAAGACCACGCTCATCAGTGATTTTTTTCAGTTTTAGGCTGGCCTCTTCTGCGTGACCCAGGGATTCTGAAATGTGGCAAGGAAGAAGCAAAGGGCGTGACAAACCTGTCACTGTGGATGCTATTTCAACACATAACATCATACAATGGACTAGCACTCCGCACAGGACAACAGTCACACTTTCAGCACTGAGTGACAGAGTGACAGGTCCACGAAACAAGAGATGTGGTCTTGACCTTGGGAAGCACCCAGAGGGAACAGCCTGGGTGCCTCCAGACGCTGTACAAGCAGGGGCCAACATTTAAGCACCCTACACAGTCTCTCCAGTAAACAAACAAGACTGAAATGCTGCAGGCAAACACTGCATGTATCTTACTCTGCAAGCAAACTTTACCCAAATAAGTGTCACAGCATCAAATTAACACAATTAACAAAATGCCAATTAACACAAAATCAGAACCAGTCTGCCCTGTCAGAGGGGGCTCCCAGGCCTTCCAGGACACCAGAGATCCTCGGGGATGAAAATCCCACTTCAGAGGCAGGCAGATCTCTGCTGAGATGGAACTTTTCCGTCCCATACAGCATGCAGCATTTTAAGGTATAAATCTGCCCTTGAAGAAGTTGGCCACCTCGGAGCAGCCAGCCTAGTGAAATGGGCAGCAAGGCAGGACTTTGTTGCTGACATTCAGACCCCCACAACAACTCTGGCTCCAAGGGACCTTTGGCAGTCCCCAGACCAAAGTCCTGCTCAAAGGTGGATCAGCAACGGGATCACACCACAGTGCTCAGGGCTTGACCTAGTTGGGTCTCAAAAACCTCCCAGGAGAGAGACCCATCAACCTCTCTAGGCAACTTGTTGTAATGCCTGACTATCCAAATGGTGAAAAGTCTCCTTATATCATCAAGTCAGAGCTCTTTTTCATTGCTAGTAACTTGTCCACATCTTTTGGCATATACAGGTTCAGTTCACCTTAGTCACCAGTTATGCCACTAGTTTTCCAGAGCAGGCACCTTATCTTGTGTCAGATGAACAAATGGTCTACATACACTCAATAACAACAGGAAATAAAGAGTCCTTTAGTTGACATACCAGGCCAAACAAAGGCTTTTAAAACATACAAGTTTCACCTATGTTTACAATCAACTGTGCTTTTTTCATGCCTGTTTTCTGTCCAGTTCAGCAAGAATGTTAGCCATCTTCTAAAGCACACTGAATGCACTAAAGATACACTTTTTGTAGAATGGAATTTGAATGAGATATTCCAAATCTCAATCTACTTCAATTGGCAAAGCAGATGACTTTACATCTCATATCTGACTATGAAAGTCTTTGGAAGACAGCAATAAAACAAAACACAAGTTTAATCTACTGCTCTACAGACAAGTAAAACGTCAACTGTGAGTCCCTACAGCTGGGTGAAGGTGAGTCAGCTTTGAAAATCTTTTTACAGATACGTATGCAAAAGCAGAGCCTGAGAAGTGCTTTTTTATTTATTCACTATTTTTTATATTTCTTGGAGAGAAAGATTACTCAACAGCATGCAATTACGACTACATGCAAACAACACACAGCTCCGCGCAGGGTCTGAGGTGGCAGAAATTGGTTTGGGGGTTTTTTTTTGTTTTTAAAACAGAAACCAATGTGCCACCATGGAGAATATCCTCCAGCAGCAGATTCAGAGACAACACTGACCCAGTGTGTGATGTTGGGCAAGTGATCCAGGACTTGAATAAGCTGCATGATTTCTTGATTACCAGTCCTTTATGATTTACTTAATGCTGCTCAGTATTGTTTCAAACAATAAAATCAAGTTGCTGACATAATGAGACTGAACAATTCTGGCCCTGCAGACTGCAAAGCACCAAGTCTAAAAAGGCTGAAAACCAGAAAGAATTAAAATGCTGCAGCATTTGCTAATTTAAAATATCTCCATTTTAAAAATTCTTTTTAAGGTTAATCTCAAAGTTTTATTGGGAAAGTTGCAGAGAAAACGCTAGTGGGATTTTGAATACAAAGACTCTGTACCCTGGAGCTAGCTGGCAGACAACATGGTTACAAACAAGTAGAAAGAAAAGGAAAAGAAATGGGGAAAATTGGAGGCGGATATGTATGAAAGTACAGCAGGACAACAACTGGAGCTTGCTGACTTTTTTTGTTGTTGTTCAGATGCTAACAATACAATTCTTGCCTAGGCTATTTCTTCTATTCTCAGATACCCTCCCAATCCCAGAAATCTCTCAAGACATCTCTCTCTATGTACAACCTTTGCATTTTACTAAGGGCAAACAATGTTTCCTTCTGGGTTTGTTTGTTTGTTTTTCCTAGTGATTTGCTGGAGAATTTTGGTAATCCTACTGCTCTGTAGCACTCTTAAAGTGAAGCAATTTGATGATGGATTGAACCACCTCATCTTCACCTTGCCTATTAATCTCAGCAGCTGTTTCTTGCTTTGTTATAGAACAAAGCAGCTGAGATTAGCTCCTGCTATATGCACACTACGGGATTTGTTTTTCATAATAGAGTGTTGCCACCCATTCAGCAGGGGTGAGATATAAAGAGGAGGAGAAACTGTGTGGTTCCTGAACAGAGAATGTGACAGTACTCTTAATAAGAGGAAACTTGCTAGGTACGGCAGAAAGGTAAGCGAACACAACACTCAACATGGCCAATTAAAGTTCATGTTAGCATGAGGTGCCACCCTACCCAGAGCTGTTAAGAACTGAAGATGATGCTTTGTAACATGCTGAACTACTATGAAATACCTCACCCTAAATTCATGCCCAGGTTTATGATCTGAATTGGACCATGGCTATAGTTAGGCTTGACTAAAAGTGACTGCAATGCTACGGATTTTTTTACCTTTTCCTGTTGAGGAATGCAAGGCCATGGGAGAGAGAAAAAATCCACCTGAAAAGAGAATCTTTACCAGCAGGCTTGGTAACCTACGAGGAGGGCTTCAAACAAGGTCAGGGAATGATGATGATCATGGCCTGACGAGACATGGGGGCACTGTGATAGGAGGCTCTGGTACGTTCCTTGTGAAGGCAGCACAAGCAGGAGCACAGCTCAAGTGCCTGTGCACGAGTACATCACTGGAAACAAAACAGGAGGAATCAGAGGGTGCACAGGTGAAGAGCTTTGATCCCACCAGGCTTACAGAAATTCAGTGAGATAGTTCGCATGTTTGAAGGGTTGCACTAGATGGATATAGGCACTCTAGAAAGGACAGGCTGGGAGGTGAGGAGGAGGGGCTGCTCCCTCTGCAAAGAGCAGCCTGAATGTGCTGAACATTGCCTTGTGACAGGTGATGAGCCCTTTGAGAGTTGACGGTTAAGGAACAGAGGACAAACTGCTGATCTATAAAACAACACAGAGCATGCCACATAAACTAATATTCATTTTAACACTGAACTTTTAAATGCTTATTATTAGCAGATGATTTCACTTCAGTTAAAAAAAAAACACAAACCCAAAAGACACAGCTGACTACTTATTACCAGAGGGGTCCTTTTGCTTCCCATCTCTTGTCTCTAATAATTTGACTGGTACTTTTGTTTTCCTACAAAAATTACCAAAACTGAACATTAAAAAATTCCTTTCCATCTCACACGATGCTGCGCTCAGTACAGAACCACAGTGAAGCTGGCATAAAGCTGCTTTGAGCCAGCCATAAAGCAGGACCCCGGCCTTCTGGCACACGGACAGATTTTGCATCTAGAGGCTGTTGTTGTTTGATGATGCCACCTCATTAATGATGAAGTGTTGTCACTGTGATAGAGCTTTCTGATGAACACAAGAGCAGCAACCTCATCCACCCCCTGATATTAAATCAAGTACAGTGCTTTGGAGAATGCGGTCTCAAACAAAGGAGGCACTGCTCCAAATACAAAATTCGGCACCAGAAAAGAAAACATGAGCTTGTTCTAGCAGATCCTCTCTATCCTTCATCGAGGATACTTAGCAAATACTTAGCTTTTACAGGCATTTATACATTGTTACCATTTTGGCCTAAGGAACATCTGAAAGCCATCACCACTGGCTATTTAAACTTTTTCAGAGGTCATCCTGTCAGTGGATGAGCACACATTGAATGAATTGAAAATCACCAGCCTCTATTATAAGACCATCTGTCGTCTCCTTATTTTCATTATTCCCATTTTCTCTCTCACTTTCATGTGCTGAAACAGTTATCGTCTTTCATCATTAACAGTAATTTTACAGTAATCATTTCTATTGAAACACATACAAAGCATACTTGAGAGTATTTTATACAATTAACTGATACTAACCAGAAATTCACCAACTGTTATCATAATACTGGCACCACCAGTGTCAGTGGAAGGGGATGGGGATTCATTTCTGCTGTAGTGGCATTATTTGAAATTATTAATTTGATTCATTGTCCTTCTTCAGAGAAAGTTTTTTACTCTGAAACTCTTCTTCTGTCCCAGCCATTACCTGTCATTGACGTATCTATCCAGAATCAAATTCTAATGAAAACCAGCACAGCTTGTACAACTTTACAACATGACTCCGTCTTTCTAGGTTATTCTTTTTGTGTGTTAAATCCTGCTAACCTTGTGTTTTACTGCATTTTGCAGAAGTGTTCACTGAGAGTACTGTAATAGATACAGTGAAAGTACTTCAATAAATGGGGCAGAAGAGTATTTATTAGTCATGGAAGCTGACAGAGTAACACTTATCCAAAGGAAACACTAAATCCAACTTAGTACTGAGAGAGGCTCAGCAGAAGACCAAAGAGCACCCATGTTGGTCAGACCACAGCACACAGGCACCACAGGATGTAAGACACTCCCCCAGTACATTCTGATACACCAACTGCAGTGATCACATTTATCAAAACAAACAACTAGACCTGTTAGATCACTACTGAAGTGCACCTTCATCAACCAAAGTCACAAAATACCTCAAAAGTTTCTTGAAAGGTTTACAATTTCAAGGAAATTTCAGTTCAGTTGAATTCAGAAATTTCAAGTTCAGTTAATTAACTGAACTTCATTCGTGGTATCATGAAAATTAGGACAAAATTGAAAATGTTTTCTAACATAAACGAAATGTATCATCAAGATAAGCTGATAGCAAAATAAAGTCTAGCATGGGCTCTTATGATGACTTTGTTCTGGGGAAAAGTCTTTAGGAAAAGATACTGCTATCACAGATTACTGTGGGAAAGAGGAGCAAGGAACAGGCTGCCCAGCTGAGCCTTTGCATGGAGACATGGATTAGCAGAAGGCTACGGACAAGGTGCAATTTATGGCCTGGGACACCTATGGTGAGGCTATTCTAACAGAGCAGCTCTTAATGCTACCAAGCTCTGGTTGCACAAAGCCAGACAATGAAGTGTACTCGAAAAACCACACTTGAAGGAACAGCATGCAACACAATTCACAGCAAGTATTTTAAAATCAGATTGGTTTAACATTTCTCATATACACTTCTTCCTAAAGCTTCCATATTTACTTAGCAAGTTCTGACTTCAGGACGTCCAGCTCAAACACTGCAACAAGCACTTCTCACAGCACAGATAAATTGGAGCTGGAAGTGAACAGCACACTTCACAACATGAAGTTGAGAGGTAGTGTCTTGAGACTTACGACAGATCAGTTACTGTTCCTCTCGAACAAGCAGGCTGCACATGAAGGTCTTGCCTAGACATTAATACCTTCCTTCTGGGAGCTGAAAAGGAAGGCACTAAACAGAAAGAGCAAATTAGCTCAGGGAGACAAACTCCAACTTGGTAATTGTTTGTTCTTGCACTATGGAATGGGTTTCTTGACTTGCCCTGTAGACAAGGGTGCCGTGTTCATGCTTTGTATGAACTCTTTGCTTCTCTCTACAGCTCTCCCCTCTTATCCTCATAAAGTAAATACTTAATTCTCCCAGTGGCGTGTTTCTTGAGCAACTTTTGGTGCAATATAAAAGCACACTTTTTTCTGTGCCTACACGTTTCACGACTGGACTGGACAAAGTCCTGTGCAATGTGATCTGATGCCATAGCTGACTTTGCTTTGAACAGAATTAATCTGTGAATCAGTAACCAAAAAAAGCAGGCTTAAAAGTTATTTAGCTATTTTGACTGGTTTTCTATTACAAAAATAAAAATCAACCCTAAGTTTTCCATCTCAAATACGCATCGCCACTGCTGTGCTGTACTTAGTTTTGGCAATATATAAGAATGTATGGCAATTCAGGGAATTTGACATAAGCTACATGAAAGCTCCCAGAGAGGATACCAGTCCAGGTCTCTGCAACCTTATCCCCTTCATCATGATCCCTGCCAGTTCTGGAGTCAACTCTGGCTCTGAAGAGCTTGAGGCTTCAAATCTTCTTTTACTCCATGACCTTCTCTCCCCTCTCTTTGAGGAGCTCCAATGATAAGGATCCCTTCTTGCATGCACACATGCGGCCTATTTTCATTACTTCCTAGGCCAGCCAGTCCTCCCCCACGCCTACACGTGCATTTTGCACAGTACGGATCACTTCTTTTCAGACTGATGTAACTTCTTCCTTGACTATCTCCATTCATTCAACAATAATGGGAAAGAGGCACTATAAATTATGGAGAAGCCTTCATAAAAACAGATGTATACCAAATGCTTCTGCTGAATTGCTTCTCCAACACTGCTCCTAGAGCACGCTTTGCTAGGCCACCAATGAGAGGTGATTCATTATTCACATAAATTGGGCTTTTTTGAGAGTGAAGAGTTTTGCGCTGTCAAGATTCACCAAAAGAAGTATCACCATAAATGCTTTTTTTCAGTTGGATAAAGCAGCATAGGAATCCTGCCTACAAGTACATGTAGCATGTTTACACTAGGTTAAGGTTTTCCTTTCAGATCCAGCAAGATCCAGATTCAATAAAGACGGCTCGAGGCTTGAAGTCAAAGGCCGAAACAGGACATAAGAAATACTCTTGATCCATCCAGGAACCACAAGTCAGAGCCAAGGGAACAGAACATCAGAGGTAACACAGCACCGAGCACACCGCTGAGGATTTATGTGACTGTCTACGACAGGGCATAGCTTGAGAGGGTTGGGAAGAGACAGAAGACAAAAGGATTGGTCAGGCACTGGCACAGGTTGAAACATGGGACTAGTTAAGATCACAGGCCTTTAAATTATCCCCAGAACTAAGTAAAAAATCGAAGAAAAAACCCAACAAACCCTAACATTTTCTGCCCAAAATTTTCCAGTTGAACTGCTTTCATGCAAGTCAGCACTAACGCTCCGGAATTCACCACTGCCTGAAGTAATGTGACAGAAGATGGACTTTATGTTGTGACTCTCAGAATCACAGCATGATTTGGGTTGGAAGGGACCTTAAAGATCACCCAGTCCAACCCCCCCTGCCACGGGCAGGGACACCTCCCACCAGCCCAGGCTGCTCAAAGCCCTGTCCAACCTGGCCTTGAACACTGCCAGGGAGGGGGCATCCACCACTTCCCTGGGCAACCTGTGCCAGTGTCTCACTACCCTCACAGTAAAGAATTTCTTCCTAATATCTACTCTAAATCTACCCTCTTCCAGTTTAAAACCATTTCCCCTTGTTCTATTGTCACCTGCCCTTGTAAAAAGTCCCTCCCCAGCTTTCCTGTAGGACCCCTTCAGGAACTGGAAGACTGCAGTAAGGTCTCCCTGCAGTCTTCTCTCCTCCAGGCTGAACAGCCACAACTCTCTCAGCTGGTCCTTGTAGGGGAGACTTAGATATAATGCAAGTTTACCATAGTGACAACTCCTCTCCATTCTTCCTATTCATTTTTGCAGAAGAGATGAATTATAATGACTCAATAAAAGCTCATTGAGCATTCCCTTCGTGTATTACATATTTACGGTACCAAGCTTACAAGCAATACTGGTTGGATGGTTGATTTATTTGAAATAATGTACAATTCTGTAATGTAAACCTGAGGTCAGTTTGCAGTGTCTGAAGAAATTATCATCCAAATTAATATTGATTGGAAGTTAGTAGTCACAGCTGAGTCTTGTTCGCCACCATAAAGCAGTCACTGTCACATTAGTGCTAGAATCTAACGTCAGAATTATCCTCTCCCTGCGTCACAGGTAGCACAAACCCATAAGCGTTCGAAGGGGAGTCAGGATTATTCTCTCTTTTCAAGGAAAAGATTTATTATATTAAAGAGCAGTTGTTCTTGGTGAGCTTGATGGTTCCAGGAATTGATAACGGAATCTGCTGCCTTCCATCTTGAGATCAATTAGCTCCAGTACAGCCCATGTTTCTTAGAGCAGAGAATCTCTTCTACAGGTGGCTGACACACACTTCAGTTTATTTCTTATTTCTCAACAGTCAAGTCCCAAATTAAGAGGCAGCACCAGCAAGCCTCTCTCTAAGAGACTTGTTAGAGTCCTAGCACAGGAATCAGAGAACAGCTTTTTACAATTTCTCCAGCTTGAAAACATTTGCAGTTCCATTTCCTCGCCGGGACAGTGCTTTAGCTACTAGCTTAGAAGACTGGGATAAAACTATTTTAAAATATCTCATTGCGGTGGGTTAGAGAAGAAGAAAGCAAAGATGACAAGTCTTAGACCCTGCCAGACTATTATCAAGTCAGGTTTCTCATTAGTCCTCTCAAAGATGCAAAAAAAGCTTGAGTAGGAGACAAGCATATAGCCCTCCAAGTCAATAAATTTTTAAAAAGCAGGGTATTGGAAAGTCTACTGGCCTAAAATGGAGGACCCCATTAAATTTCAGGACTATATTGTGCTAAAGATAAACCCAAATGAGAATATAAATTGAATTATAGCAAAACAAAGTGGCCCATAGACCCTGGGCACAAAGGGGTACTGTTTGCCCTAGAATTTCTTACCTTTCCTTAGTCCTGATGTTTGACCTTGCTGCAATGCTTCTGAAATGGCTCACAGTTTGGCCTACTGGTATCTCAGTATCAGAATAATCTTCAGAGAATCCCGACTGTGTTCTGGAGCTCTCAGAGAAGGCAACGACTGTGCAAGGTGCAGTAGCTCACACTGCCAGCCCGTGCGCTAGATGAGCGTTAGACAAGGGTTCTGCCATAACACCTATCCTGGACGTCTACTGTTCATACGTACATAAGGTTTAATTTTCATATGTTACACAGAATTTAACTAGAAATTGCTTCTACACAGCTAGAAAACTGAGAAGTATGTTACTATTTAACGTTTAAAACCTCAAACCTTACGGTTTTTCACATCATGAGATTATGTATGCTTGTGCAAAATGCTAGTCTCATAACTACTTTTCTCTGCTGCTAAGTACCTTGTGCAGTAGCAGAGCACAAACCTCCTAAATTTCACATACCTCATTTTAACATTACCTACTTGTCATTTGGTGCAAATCACTTGCAAAACATCAGCCCCCCCAAAAAAGTTATTTTAACCTTTTTTTCCTTTCAACAAATTCCTTAGTTTTTAATCACCTAGTAAAAGGTTTCTCATAATTATTTTTAAGTGTTGATCTTTGGGAAAAATACCCTAAACTGATCTGCTTGATCAATGTTGCTTCAAGTGATCCAATTGTCTCCTACTTGGAGTGAATTTCAAGCTAGATTTCTGTTACACAATGCACACATCTAAAGTACTTGAGAATATTCAAAAGCATAATGCAGGCTGGCAGGACAGGCAGAAAGATCGTAATATAAATAACCCACTTATTCTATCTTCTAACCAAGTAAAACTGGATAAAGAAAATACTTAAACCCTAAAAGGCAGTACATTTAGAATGCACTGAATTGACACTGTTTTCACTGTTTTCATGCAATGTTTCTTCTGGAGTGGAGTCACTGCAGAAGAAATTAAGTCAACTTAAGAATGAGAGATCAGAAACTCTCTGATCTCTATTCATAAAAATCATTCATGGATTTCCAAGCTACACCATCACCGAGAGCCATTATATCTCATACTTCACAGAAGCAATTGCCAGAACGATAGAGAAACTCACCCTTAGTACCCTGCAAAACTTAGTAGATACTCTCCCTGTGTTCCTTCCCCAGCTGCTGAGTATCTCACATGTAACAGAATTAGCAGGTGTTTGTATCTAGTCATAGCACCAAGCTCTGAGGCACAAGGAACCTGTTTACCTCTTCTGCTAAGGAGTTCATGGGTTCCTGAAGGCAGAATATGAATGTTTCCATTGGTCAGAAAAACTTACAAGTGATAATTAGAGTTTTATTCAATTCTTGTTTGAGCTCTAGGTCTGTGAAAAAATAAGTTCTAGAGTCTGTCAGACATGAAGAACTGGAACCTGTGAGTCAAATGACCCCAAGTTTGGGATCCCAAGGCAAGTTTGTTCACCCACCTGGCACATCAGAAGCCAAGATACAGACACATGGACAGATACGTGGATCTTTGACCACTGAGCTGATCGATCTGACTGAGATCAATTGAGCTGATCTCAACTGTTTTCATTTCCCAAAAAGTTTTCCTATAGCCTCTAATGGGAGATTATCAGTAAAGCACCCGGAGCAGGTCTGCACATCAGGGCATTTAGAAGTACCTTTGAGAGTCCAGATCTAGTTGCCGTGGTACTGGTAGGGGATTGCAAATTTTTTGTTTCAGCGGAACGAATCCACACAGCAACACTTCCACCTTCTCCAACGTGCTCTTCACATGCCCTCCCAGCTTCATCTCCATCTTCTCCTTTTGTGTGACCATCACTTCTCAGGCCAGCAATTTCCTCTGTCCTTCTCTCCTATGCTCCACTGCCCCCACTCTCTCCCTTTGCATTCCCTTCCTCCTCCTCTATTTTTTTTCCACATTTCTCCATTATGGGGTTTGCACATCTCAGCACACCAATACTGCCGTACTTGCATATCAGACTAAACACCAAAATGGAAGCAATCAACAACCAACAGCAATGCCTGTGCTTACTTTTACATCTGATACTCAATATAATTCAGCAACACTGGACCAGAAGTGCTCTCCTGGCACCTATAAAAATGTTACTAAACAGTCATAATTCAAACGTACATTAGCTAGAAGATTAAAGACTGTAACCAATCGCTTTTCATATTAACCTTCTGTCTGGCTATTTCAGTAAGCAGACATTGCAATGGGAATGTTTAGATTTAATATTTCAAATGGAATAGCTCAATGCAAGAAGACACGAAAAGCAGCAGAGACAAGAAGTATCTCAGAGTGCAGTAGAACTCGCATATCCCTGTTATGTGCACATTCAGAATAAAGCATCTGCTTCAGGTATGGACTTCTGATAAAAACCCATTAGTTTAATGAAGAGGGGATTTTATTTGGGAAGGGGGGATTGCAAAGGGAAAGTCACAATACAGTCTGCTCTTTGGCTTTTCCTTGCTTAATCATTATAGACTGCTTACTGATAGTAATATCATAATAGTGAAAAGAAAAGTTATTTAAGCAATTCCAAACCCAAGATAATGACTGAGTGGCTTAGGACAGCCTCTTCCACAAGTCCACTCCTTCACAATATTCCTTAGTTGAGATTTCACAGCACCAGCATAAAAGCAGCCTTAAAATATTGTAGGAGAAAGTAGCTGAAGAAGAAGGTATCTCAGGGATGTCTTCTGAGATGCACATAAAAAAATGAGTGTAATCTGTCTAAAGAAAAGGTAAATGCTACAGGATATAGCCAAGTTAGTCTGGCATTACACAAGCTAGTTTCTGTGTTGTCCTTCAAGAGAGAGGTGTCCATTTACAGTTCATAGAAAATGTCAGCACCTAAACCTGAAAAGCTACATTTCTAGTATCCTTCATGTCTAAACATCAGGAACAATTTCCTTTTAAAAACAGTATAAAAATTTTTGAATCGGAATCTTTTTAAAAAGCAGAAAAATAAGAAGTAGAACAAATCTTTGAGGAGACACAGCACATAAATCCCTGCTTCTGCACAGAAATGCAAGAAAATGGATTAATTCCACAAGCAGCACAGAAGAACAGAAACAGAATAGAAGTGGCTGAAAAATGAAAAAAGGCTAAGGAGACTACAAAGACAAAAGACCCTTATTTAAGTTCCTCGAATCCAGTAATAAGTAGTGTATGACAGTTTGTCAATAAGTGCAAGAAAGTCACTCAGTCGAAGAGTCATATGAGGACTTCTGACATCTCCACAAATGAGAGCTGATAATAGGAAAAGAATTTTGTATTGCTCATACATTTGAAAGGGCTTCCACATCAAATGAGCAGGTGCTCTGCAAGTGGTAATTTCATCACCAATTAACTGTTCAGATCTGGCAATTCATTCAGTTCAGACTCAACACCAAACCTTTGAGGTTCCTTTTAACACAGAGAGAGAGTTCTCAGTCTAGTGCCTGGCAGGAGACTCCTGCGATTGCTTCCCAACCACTGCTCTGCATTATCATGGACACCGGGAGGCAAAGGGAACGGGAAGCTCAAGACAACAATGGCAGCTACAGAGCGCTCCTCTCTATGCAACTGTACCCCTACCACATGGAAGAACAAACAAAAAAAATCCCCACAGATGACCAGCACTGCAGTCTGGAAAGGCTGGAGTACTTCAACTGCTCAATCCCACTTAATTAAAACTGTGTGCTTGGGTACAATCTTTACATCACTTTTCTAATTAGGAAATGCACTCTGGGCCAGGTCATTAGCTGTGCAACGTCAGCAGGGTACTAGAACAGCTTTTGAGTCTAAGTGCACTAGAGATTAGCCTTGTTATTCAGCAACGGTCTCTCAATTGGAACAAAAACTCCTAAAAACATGCACCTACTCAAGGAAAGGGGTCCAGGAATCAGTCCTCCGTACTGAACAGGACACGGAGTGCTGGATTAATCTAATTACACAGCTGTTGCTTTTTCCTGGCAAGCTATTTAACAAAATACACAGCAATGATAAAAGAATTGACTCTCAACTCTTACTTCTACTACAGAAGATAATTAAGATTTGTTTGGTGGAACAAAAGACAAATCAGGGTTGAAAAAAAAATCAACATAATTTTCGGTGTTTTTTGACAGCTGAAGAGAGTGTGTATTAAAATGGATTAAGTGTAATTATCCTAGTTACTTTTTCCTCTGCTGATTCTGAAAATGAAAAGAGTTTATAAACTTTAGAACAACACGCAGCATCATTTTGGAGCAAACTACTTTTTTTCTAGCATGTAATAAACAATCCACAGTTTTGCTTCACCAACCCGAAGCCTAAGGTGAAGCAGAACAAGACTGACAGAAGTGAGAGAAATGCCCTAGTATTTCAGGTTGGCAAGAGACTAATTTGAAAAGGATTAAGCAGTGCACTGTGTTCTAAAATTTATTCTTTTGTAAAATCCCTCCACTGGTTTGGAAATAGGACAGCACCAGCAATTCTCTGGGTTTCAGTTACCAAGTCCTGGAGTCTGATTCTGAGCACTGACATCTCATAATGACTTCAAATAATAGTTTGGACTCCAGCACTCCTGAAAATCCGGCTGTAAGAGACACACATAGCCTCCTCTTGTACCACAGCAACAGCTTCCACAACAAAGCAGCCATGGCTGCCTGAGTCACTGGATTGCTGCCCACAGAGATAGTTAAGAGTCTCATCCTTTAAATATCCTAAGTAATTTTAAATACTCAAATCTTCTGCTCTTGATCCCCATGCTCCTCTCTTCAGTTCTGAAGATCAACTGTCAAATGTATCCTTTTTTCCCCTTTTTATTTTTGGTTTTCTCAAACACTCCTTAGGGAAAAGATTTAACAGACTAATATACAGGAAGTGAAGTGAAATTATGCCATGGTAATTTCAGGGTTAAGCTCAAGCTATAGGACTAGACTTGACAGGTACACTTCATGCTGGTTTAAGCTAACAGAAGCTATTTTACAGATACAGGGTACACCACGAGTAACTTGATCCCTTGAGGTCACAGTTAGAGACACTCAAGTACAGATCACCAGACATTCCAAATGCAGAGACCTGATGGCATTTTGATTTCACCATAAAACACACTTTAAGGATGCTTCCAGTTCTGACATCTGCTAATGCATACAACATATAACAAGTCACAAAAGTGTGCAGGGAAAAACACATCTTTTTTGTCATCCTGCACAACGCTGAAGCATTGCTACCTGCCTACACTAGTAAACAAAAAGCCAGACCACATGTGTAGATTTCCAGGTGTCTCGCAGAAAGGAGGGGAAAAGGGAAAAAAAAATTGCTCTCCACATTCTAAGCATGGGCACATTGCTGAATGACAAAGGCTTTTCCTTCATCTTGTTATTTTTTAACACAAATCCCCTGAAGAGCTGTAGGCCAACTCATTAGTAACTTCTGTGCATGAATTTATAAACAGTTTCCGGTAGCTCAGTTCAAAACATTTCTACTTTTGGTGTTAAGTCTCAATGGCATTTGAACAGAAGGGAAAGATCAGCTTTTAGGCTTCATTTCAAGATTATGATTTAATTGAGGACTTTTTTTTTTGGCCAAAGATATGGGGAAGAACTAGAACATCATAAAACAAGACACATGAAAATACCAAGCTGACTACAGATTAGAAATATGTGAAATAACATCTACAGAGACAGTGCTTATAAAAAGCGGGGTTAATGGGAAATTGGTTCACAATGATTAACAAGTTGTCAAATGCCTATGTTATCTTTCAAAAGACAAGTTATTTTATCTCTGAAGTAAAAAGTGCAGCAAAATATCTGAGCCTTCTCAACAGAATACAGCATGCCTTTTCCTATGCCCAAAAGGTGATGGAAGAGACCATATTTTCTCCAGACTGCAGAACAGGCTGAAGCGTGGTTACGAAGCCCCCCTGTACCTCACACTGTGCAGCCTGGACACGCAGGAACAGAGGGCAAGAGATCCAAGGGGAGGCTTCTCGGCACAGTCAGTTTACAGAATGACAAGGCTTTCTAAAAAGATCTCACAGATGCAAACGAGACAGATCATGGGAGAAGAGGAACTATAAAGTTACTGTGTCTTATTTGCAGGCTAAGCACAGGTCACAAAACTTTACCATAACACCAGTACAAATACCGTAAGTAGGAGAAGGCTAAAAAATTGGGGTCAAATCTCTTCGTTTTAAATGAGAAGGCACAGACACAGCAAAAGCGAAACGTGCAGTCACAGCCAGATAGAAGGAACATTATGCACAGCTCTCCCATATTTCTGCCAGGAACAAGAGTCCGTTGTGTTTACGAAATAAATCCTGATCTGCATATGAAAGATAGGATGATTCAGAAAGAGGAAGCACTGGTTAACTCAATGTATAGCACATCCACCAGTATTAAGGTTCAAGGGGAGATCATTCACTGAAACATGTTTTCAATGAAGAACAGAAGATACACTGGGTAATGACTGCGAGAAGGATGAAAAGCCATGTAAAACATGAAGCTGCAGGAAACTGAATGAAAGTTTGGCTGAAAGCTCTGCAGTTCAACAAATACCCTTTGGGAAAGCAGGGAGCAAGGTGAGATACTGATGCAGATTATTCAGCAGGATACAAAATAGAGAATCACACTGAACTGATACAATTCAGCAACTCAACGGAAAACAGAATTTCTGCCAAACAAAACTGAAGTCTGTCTGAGCAAGGATTCCAGCATATCTAATCTTTTCACTGATACACTTTGCTCTTTTCATCGAAGAGGACTACAATGTGGAAATTGAAGAGTCTTCTATATCAGTTGCTGGCAGAGGATAAAAAGATGCACTTAACTCTTAGAACATACACTGTGTGTAGCAAAAGGAAGATTAGAAATGCTGAAAACACTCTTCACAAACAAAAACATCAACTGAAAACAAGTTGAGGGATTCAGAGACTGAAAAAGGGCATCACTACACTGGTTTAACTTCACTAACTCCAAACATAAAGGTGTTATCATGCTTGTCCAAGAGCAGTCACACTTACTGGGTTGTCAGTAAACTGCCAGTCACTCAGTGCTGGCTCTACAACTAGTAATGCGCTGCTTTGGCAAAAGGGTATTGAAACTTTTTCTGTTATAAAGTCAAGAACTACAGGTTATACAGTCTTGCTGAGCATTTCTAAGCTGCCTTACCTCAAACATCTCTTGCTCTGTCCTACGATGATCATCCAGGAGCTGCTCCATGTAGGTCATATTACGGAATTTTTCTAGATAACTACTGTATTGTTTCTGCAGTTGCTCCTCAATCTTCTCGTACTCATCCATAAAAGCAGGACTGGAGAGAACAAGCACAAACTACTCAGTGAGATAATGACCTGTATATGCAGAATTCTTACATAAGCATTTTCAGTTTTGCAGCTTCCTTTTCACGTCTGCTAAACTAATCTAAAAGGACCTTTTGTTTTTAAGGTTCCACACTACTTCAGAGACTAAAAGCATAAGACAAAAAACCTCACTAAACTATCTTGCAGACATTACACATAGCAAAGGAAGGGTTATTGTGTACTCACTGCCATTTCCTTCCATATACACAGAAAGGCAGCCTTTTTGCCCCTTTAGCAGGCAAATCTAAGTTAATCATCCTGCTGCTCCTTGACTTAAAAAAACTAGCTTGCAGCAAGGCTAGTAAATCACCTACTTTGCTGGAGACTTACTTGCTGCAGAACTGTGCTGTGTCATTACAAGCATAACTAGACCTGACACCAATAAGTGACGATGTTTTGATACCACCGAGACAACTGTTGCGCCCCAAAGAACACTATCGCTGCTTGATGCATCACATCTACCCAGTGCACTTCATCCACAGCATTACTGATCAAAACGAGTATATGAATCAATGTCATTCCTTCCACCACTCATTTTTCTAATATTTCCTTTTTTCTCACATGAGGTAAAAAAATAAAGCCGTATCTTGTAGATTGTATAAACTTGCAGTTTAATTAAGGGCAAGATATCAATCCAAGCTGTGAATCTGAACATGTTGATTTTATGGTAGGCTGTATCACTGCCTAGAGGAACCAATCCTAACAAAGTATGCATAATTAACTTTTTTTTATTGGTGGCTAAGAATGGTAGGTGCCTCTGGGAACAGAGGGAATGATTGCACCAGTTGCCATTTTCAGGAGGACTACCTGACACGATCTATGTTTAATGACAAAGGAAAAGACAAGACATGCTTCCTGACCATTTTGCACAGCTCAGGCAGCAATTAAGCAACCCCAACAAATAACATCCTGGTAACTTTTAACAGTCCTGAAAATCTAATTTCAAATACATAGTAATGAAAAAATTAACAACTACAATCCAGACAAGGCATTTCTAGAAAAGATAATCTCTCTTCCACAGGCCATCATCTCAGTCTCATTACAGACTTCACTCCTTGCTGCTCTAAGCATTAACAATGCACAGTTCCATCACTTATGTTAATACTCGATAACCAGTTCATAATCTTTACCGAACACTTTGTAGAGTCTGTAGTCTCTTCTGGCTTCTTTCCAGTTCCAATTTGCGTTTTTCAATCTTGGCTTCCAAATTTGCTTCATCCAAAGCCACATTACTCAACATGTCTTTAGTCTTTTGGACTTGTTCCTAAAAGAGAAGGATGGAGAACCATGGCTTGCACTGGAATAATTAGAATTACCTCTCAGATGCCGATTCTTCTGTATAATCGCACATCCCATGTTATCAAGTAACACTGTAACAATGAGCTAGAACATAAACTGGCTAAGCACTGAAAATTCGAAAGTTCTCTGTGGCCAGGATAGTGACCTAACTGGACATCTACAAGTTTAACATACTTGATTTTTCCCCCCAGACATTCTTGAAGGAAAAAAGAAAAAAGCCACAGCTTGCCCTGGGCTTTATTTTTCCTTCTCATTGAAAAAGCAGTAAAAGAGAGGAAGAAGCCTCCTTAAAAGAATCTGACAGGATACATAAGGACACCTCTTGACATGCAAGTATCTGAATAAACACAGATGAGAAATACATTTATTCCTTGGTACTATTTTAGGGAATTTCAGGTTTCCATTATTTTTTGTTCCTCTTCAAGATAAAGGTCACTTTTACAAATAACTTAGTCTATCTGAAGATTTTCATCCTTTTCTAAGCCTTGCTTTAACCATCTTTTCAAAATCTGGGAAGCAATCTGAACAACATGTGCTACAGAAATCAGGAGATGGAAGTAGGAACATTCCAGCTTATTAAAATGAGCTGAGTACATTCAGTGTGCTCATGCTCAGGAGAGCATGAGAGGAAAGACTGCCTGGAGTATTTATTGATTATGCATTGGCTGTTTAAATCTCGAACTCTACTCCTTGTAATTAAAAAACTGGACTGGACACAGTTTGCAGTTAAATAACTTCTAGTAATCACTAGGATTTAATTAACCACCGTACTTGCACAGTGGCTGTGAGTGCCACTGGCAATGGTTCAGGAATATAGGAACCCAAGCACTGGAGCAAGGACAGCGTTGCTAAGATCAGACAAAAGGTCTTCCAAAACAAGACCCATAACAATGCCCTGGCAAGGCACTAATTAGCAATGTCAGTTCTTCTCGCTGCTTGGCCAGCTCAGCTATCCTGCTTCCAGAGCAGGAGTTCACAACTCCAAAGATACATTTTGAGTTACCATATACACACCCCTTGCAGCCCTGACTCTGCAAAGTTTACATGGTTTAGACAATATAGTTGCAGTGTAGATTTCTGTGATAATTTAGGCAAATTTTATACCTCCCATAGGGCTTCTTAGGCCCTAACAGAGACAGGAAATATGACTAAAATCTGGAGGGTTTTTCTGTAGTTTTCTCCCAAGAGAGAGGTCAAGGGAAGCCAAGTACAGTTCATTGATGCAATCAACTGGATGAATGTTTCTGCATATTGAACCAACAGTTACACACTGTGACAGTGACAGCAGAGCAGGTCTTAACATGCTCTCCTAGCTGCTGCTGCTTGCATCATTTACCCTTTCTGCTGCAGGCTGTGATTTCTGACTGCCAGCTCACAATCATCACTGCGCAGACACCTCATTCACTCTGCCAGGAAAGCTATCAGCTTCAGTTAACAGGCTTTGAACACACCAGATTTCCCAAATAAACCATAAGGATCATCAGTGACCATATTCATTACCACAACACATGGAGTCATCACAGACTGATCTCAGCCTTGATGAACTTCTGTTCACACATCTGATGTTACCTAAAGACCAAAGTCTGCATTAGCCATCACCTGAAGTTCCACATTAGCTATTAACTAACCAGGTGCAGCACCAGTCAGTCCAGCCAGCTGAAGGTGATGTCTGCTTTGGCACTCTTAACCCTAGGCTGCTGATAAAAAGAGTTATGCTTTTCTTCCAGGACAGGAATAATAATGTTGCAATTAAATAAATACAATTTTGCTTACTAGAACACAGTTGATGGCAATTTTCATCACCTTCTCAGCCTCATTTATCTCCAAAGGTCTGGCAACAGATTCTGTTCTTGCTTCCTATGAAATAAAAATATACCAATATATTTAAACACCACACAAAGGAGCTAATATATGCAGAACTGAGGGTGGTCAAGCAACAACAGTATGATCATCTGCATAATAAACGGAGTAGAATTTAGTATTTATTCACCAAGGCTCAGATAATTTAAAAAACAGGAGATTATGAAAGAGTCACTTAAGCAACACTGAGCAATTAAGGAATCTTTTCAAAACAAGCTAAGTGCTACTGTCCGAACTGCAAGTATTCCTGAATGCAGATTTTTGGAAACCACACTGATTATTACATGTCGAGCAAGGTATGCAATATGGCACAGAAAGTTTCATCATCTTTACAACAAGACTCATGAAAACAATAGTGCAGGTAGATGAGCAGTGTCACAAAAATTGTGGAGCAACAAGCGCTATGAACCCATCTCACTCAGCCAGGCAGCTGGGACAGTCAGCAAATGCTTCCTATGCCCACAGGAAAACCAGATGCAGATGTGTGGGCTTCTCCAATTCTGATAAGCAGTGGCTCAGAATCCACAAATAAAAACCCCAGTGATCCTTGTTTAGGATCCCAAAGGGTGAAAAAAACCTCTTCCACTCTCAGCAGTTTTGGGGACAGATGGGCTACGGGGTGTTCAGTGTGCACTTGTCTGTACGGTTTCTTACAACACTGACCTGGTCATTATATGAAAACATTGGATTACTTGTTTGCTACTGGGAGGAGAGGAGGGAGACTTTTGCAGCTAAATGTCCTTATAATCATCTTATGTTGGCAAACCATTTGGTAACAGGTGGATGAAGTTGGAAATAGCATCTCTCTAGAGAGCCTCTGACTAAGAATCTAAAAACACTTCATACACATTGCAACAGGCTGTACCCAGCCTACTACAAGATGAATGCTGGAAGCAGAAACAATTATTTTGTAAGTTACTATGCCAGGCACTCTAGGTTGCATAGGCAGGTACCAGCAGAGGCAGTCTAGCTCCCTCCCCACCAACTCAAGTTCAGAGTTGCATCGTGAACCCAACCAGGGAGCTCATCCAGCCGAAAAATCAGCTTTTGTGCTGAGCTTATTCCTCTGCTGGCTCAGTTCCCTGAACGAGCCTGCCACATGCTGCACAAAGGCTTTTTTTCTGGCACAAGAAAAGAAGTAGAAGAAATATTACGTTGGGGATAGTGACAGAAGCTACATCTGTTAGTGGCAGTGACAGCTTACGCTGCCTAAAGTGCTTGTGAACATTCCCCTGTCCACACAGAAATACAAGCTGCAAGCAGCAGAAAGCTAATTTGGATGAAAATAAGATACAAAGAGTCTGTATAATACATATTCCTGAATAACTCCACAGGTAGACACTTTTGGAGGAAGACCAGACAAGAATAATATAGCTCAGTAGCTATTGTGAGAACATTATGCATTTAGCAAGCTCAACAAATTACTTATTTATTTGTGAGGATGTTGCTTGAGCTAAAATGGCAGCAGCCAGGACCAGCCTGGTGAAGACATTGCCCTACCAACTGCACTCAATTCTTCTGATGGCAACAGGGAGGTCTCTGCTACAAAGCAAACGTATTTCAAACAAAATAGCTGACCACTCAGCAAGGGGGAGGAAATTATTTTCTTTCCTGCTTTCACAGAATCACAGAACATTAGGAGTTGGAAAGGACCTTGAAAGATCACCCAGTCCAACCCCTGCCAGAGCAGGATCACCCAGACCAGGTCACACAGGAACGCGTCCAGGTTGGTTTTGAATGTCTCCAGAGAAGGAGACTCCATAACCTCTCTGGGCAGCCTGGTCCAGTGCTCTGTCACCCTTACAGTGAAAAAGTTTTTCCTCATGTTCAGATTGAACCTCCTATGCTCCAGCTTGCACCCATTGCCCCTTGTCCTGTCATTGGTTGTCACTGAGAAGAGCCTGGCTCCTTCCTCCTGACACTCTCCCCTTACAAATTTATAAGAAAAGCTGTCAGAAGAGAGAAAACTAACAGCAAGGGCCTTAGTTTTTAATTATACCAATTTCCTTTCAGTAGCCTGGTAAAGCACACACAGAACATGCCCAAGTCACTGCAGCGTGTGTGGGGTCAGGGTAACCAACGGATTTTAGATACACTTCTGAGGATCTACCCTTTTAAGTTGGAATAATTTATACAAGTTTAATGTCTTTTCTTCTCCTGCCTTCCCTCTGTTACCCACGGAAGTTTCGTATACAGACCACAGTCTTTGTGCAGAAATCCACACCATTTTCTAGAACAAGGTTCAGTCCTACAGTCACATCTGCTTGCAAAAATGTGTCAGGCCAATGAAGAGTTGTGTAAAAGTAGAAATTTGTATTTTCAGACTGCTGAATCAGGGCTAAACTGCAAAAGGAGGTCAGGACAATTAACTTCCTCGCACCCCAACAGACCAAATGAGAATCCAAGTGGATCATTATAGCTTCCATTACAGCCGACCACTTATTAATATATAACGGAAACATATTTGAAAAATAAATATCTGTTAAGGATATTGAAGCTGTTGACAATTTTTTAATGGATGTTTGTAACAGCTTCCCTGGGTATCCGTCACTGGGCCATTTCCTGTTAATCTATGAAAACTCTCAAAGAGAAAACTTACTTTCAGTATCTCTCTTCAGGAAAGACTCTGCAACTGGCCATGTAGGATTAATACAGGCAGATCACATTAGAAAAATAAATATCCCACAAAAATTATGAAGACATTAGGAAGAAAATTTAGAACACCAGAGTTGGTCAATTTAAACACTGTGAAGTCATTTTCAAATTAAAGCCAAATAATTTAACAAACTCACTTTGACTATCTTTGACTCCCCACATAAGCAAATACAGCACATTTTTTCCTCCAGCCCAACTCATCCTCACTAGTATTTCTTACCCAATATAAAATATTTAAAACCTGGCTTTACACAAAGGTTTTTTTTCTGTTCATGCTTAAATCTGTGGATACAAATAGGCTGTATTCTTAAAAGCTAAAGCATTTTTCTAAATTTGCCCAAATACCAGGTATTACATTGCCACTGGCTGTACTCACAACTCCTTGTGCTCAAAAAAGTGTGCAAATGAAACCGAGCTGAAAAACACGGCCTCATTCATTTTCTTTTAAAGTAATGTACTCTTTGCAATTAGGTGTACTAATCAGAATACACGTTATAACCCACAAGAGATTTCCTTTAAATCAACCATTAGAAATAGAGTTCTCGGGAGAGGTAAAAAATATAGGAAAAATTATCAAGGCAAGAGGAGGTAAGAAACAGAACAATTTAGGGTTATGCCTGGTAATTACAACTTAGGAAAATAAACATACACAAAACGAGAGAGGTATTCATGAAGAAGCTGAGTGTTTACCTGCTTCCTGTTCAAGTGTTCAAGAGCTCCCTGGCTATAGTTTACAAGATAAATGCTAATTAGAAACCAAGGAAGCCAAGTGTAAAATTAATTTTGATGAACTAAAGCTGACAATTTTTAAAGAAAACACACGAAGGCACACAAGAGATACCATTTGCTGGCATTATTTATCCTCCCTGGTCAGACCAATATTTGGTGCTGCATGGAAAGGGCTGAAACTTTAATTCTTCAAGTTTTGAAACACACTTTGGACAGAGCCAACTGGAAGTACTAACAAATTAGCTGGCTGGTTTAGACTCAAAAACTTTGTTTTCTTTAGAAAGGAGAATTACATTACAAAGTAAGTTTTCTAACCAAAGACTAGCCAACTGCTCAATCAAGCAGAACAGCCCAGCCTGACAGGATGTTCCCCACAGGACATGGAAATTTGGCACTGAAGACAGCTCTGCCTAAATTGCACCAGTTCTGGCATCAAAAGTCAAAATAAATTTCCTTAGAGCAAAACTGTACTGCAGTCATTTCAGGAAAGAATGGTGACTTTAAAACCTTCAAAAATCCATCTGTCTAAAGAATTTACTCGTCTCAAATTTGTATCCCTCCCAGGTTGGTCCCCTGGGTCAAACACCAGTGAGGGAGAAGACCACAGCAGATCTTCAGAGCCACAGCGCAAGGTTATGTCCATGGGAATCAGATCAGCAGCAATCATTATGCATCAAAAACTGATAAAGCGGCTTCCTGCATGCTTGATGTATGGATAAATGGATGCACATAGCTTCTGAACAGCAGTAAAAAAAACAAGGCAAGCAATTAAGCATGACACAAGTCACTCATCATAACAGTGGTGTAATATACGTATACATTGATGTGCACAAACTCCAGGAGAGCTTTCTAAGCACCTTTTTTGTGATAAGGACAAGAAATGAAAGTTTTTTCCAATATACTGGTCTCTGCACCAAATGTTTCTTGACTACCAGTTAAATCCTTCCTTGTTTTTCAGGAGTTTGTAAGCCTGGTGTGTACAGAAATTACTTCCTCACTGCCACTATCTGTCTATCAGACTAAGACCATCAGTCTTAGTCCAGGAAGCGTTTTACATCCCATACTCCTGGCAAATAGGGGTTCTGCAACTACTGCTGTCTATACAGGCAATAAAACTCATTTTGGAGGGTTTATTATTCAGGGAGTTTACTAACACACACTGTGATCACACTTGGTCAACATAGGGAACAGATCATTAGGTACTGTTATATATGAATAGGAAGGTAAAGGAGGGACATTACAAATTATCCAGACCTTCTGAAGGAATCTGATACTTCCTAACAGCCTATTTTCCTCCTCAAGAGATTAAAGCTCAAGCTAGCTGAGAATTTTGCTGCTTCCAGGCTCCCATAAAGCTATGCTGCTTTCCTCTATGCTCATCTCAGCAGTCCACAAAAGGAATCCACAGAGACATTTCCCTACTCAGCGATGCAAAGCCCTCAATCAAAGCCAGTATCTGAACCCCACTGGCTATCTTGATGTCTAAAAAGCATGCCACAAGAAGATCTGAGATAGAGAACCAACTGGAAAGCACAATTTTTCTGCAGACCATGACGAATCAGGTGGCCTGCCTAGCCAGATGAGAAGTAATCTGAACATATGCTTTATGACGGAAGAAACCCTTTACAAGTGCTGGCACAGACTGCTGAGGCACGAAAGGGAACTTCAAACCTTTCTGACAGGCACAAAGTTACGCTGCTCTGTTCCCTCCAGGTCCACCGGTCTTCTGGTTCAAAAGCACTGAATCACCCTCAGCTCACAGACCCCAGCACGTGCTTACTGTTTTCTTCCTACATCTTTAGAAACCTCACCTTTAATTTCCTTCATGTGAGGCCTCATGGCACGCTGCATTGGTAAAGCTCGGATTAGTCCACAGGACTACAAGGTGTCACTTCACAGGTCCTTAACCAGGAGGTAGCTTGTGATGTCTCTTGCAGAGTCTGGCAAGATGACAAGTAACAGATCTCTTCTAGCAGAGCAAAAGCTAGGGCTGTGAGCAAATCTCCTAATAAAAACAGATTAAAATGTCCTTGGGCAGCATGGACATATGGAGGCTTGCTTTTGCTTTCTTTTAAAGGGAAAAAGAGCAGGGTCATCACAAAGGCAAGACATCCAGTCAGGCAAAAATCTTCTCCGTTTTTCCTTTTATCTAATTTTTTTTGATAATAAAATTAGAAATAAAATTTCCTTTCCTTATAGATAACATATAAGAAAACTTCAGGAGGGATTATTATTTCCTTAGGAAAAACAGCAACAAAAAAAGAATGTATTTTCCAGCAGCATCTTTCAGACCTCAAAGATCTGTGAAGACATCACGCAAAGTTGCAACAAAGGTAGGAGCAGGCATTCCGTGTGCAGTAAGACCACCCAAAGAGACAGCAAAACTTCTAATTCATGTCAAGCCTTTGACTTCGGTAAACATTGCCACACAACTTGAGTTTCCTTTCCCAGCAAAGCTTAACCAGCAGTAAGAGGAGTGGCTGTTGGATTCCAGAGACAGAAATATCAGGTGGCTCTCTTCAGGCAGAAAAAAACCCACGTTTTAAATAGCTAAAAATAGCTAAAATCATTGTTCTTATGTTTAAGCCAGCACATTTTTCTCTTAAGTAATTATAATTTTGACATGGCTTTGAGACACATGCTTTGTGTTTCATGAAGGATGGTTAGGAATAATGAACAACCAGATCCTCACCAAATATTCAGAAGACAGTGTCTCTGATTTAGTCCAATGAAGTGGAACTTCTTGTAGAGTCAATACAGGTTTTGACAAATCCTATGACATACAAAAGATGGTTCAAATGCTATTTCCTTCCTAGCCAAGCTAGGAATGGTTTTTCAAAACAGTTTAGAACTGTGCCACAAGATTTCAGAACTTCCAACTAGTTGACAAAATCGTCAAGGCACTGACATAACTGGTCCCCAGTCTGCAAGGATGTCCTGGTTTTGCTGGGACAGAGGATTTTTTTTCTTTTCCCTCATATAGTAGCTAGTGAGGTTTGTGCTGGGAATAATATTGATAACACATGAATGTTTATACATTTTCAAGGTTTGTCTTCTAGTCTCTGCCTAAACATGTGTTCATAGTTTGTTTTGGTTTTGTGGGGTTTGGTTGGTTGGTTGGTGTTTTTTTCTCTCTGCACAAGAGGATAGGGGTGGAAGCAAAAGCCTGGGATTCTCTGGGACAGGTGACCCAGGACAGATGATCCAGGTCTGATCCAAGCTGACCAATAAAGATGTATTCTATCCCATAAACATCACACTATAAAGTAGGGAGCTTGTAGGGGAAGATCCCTTCCTTCCTTTCTTTGATCCACCCTTTGATCTCTTCTCTTTTCTCTTCTCTTCTCTTCTCTTCTCTTCTCTTCTCTTCTCTTCTCTTCTCTTCTCTTCTCTTCTCTGCTCTTCTCTGCTCTTCTCTTCTCTGCTCTTCTCTTCTCTTCTCTGCTCTTCTCTGCTCTTCAATCCTTTCTTCTTTCCCTTCTCCTTCGTGATGGCCACCCATCTCAGTTCCTGAGGCTTACCTCTTTTCCACTGCACTTTTGTGGGCGTATGGCTGGCGACTGCTGCTTGTGAGCTAATTGTGATCACTTTCTTATAATTGTTCTAATTCTTATTACAATTCATTGGTATTATTATTTCAGTTTGGTTTATTTTCGTTATCTTTATGTCAAGTGATGAGTCGTTTTACTCTAAGATCCTCCTCCCCATTCCACTGGGGAGGGGTGGGAGATGAGTGAGTGAACTGCATGGTGTTTAGCTGCTTGCCGGGTTAAACCACGACAAAGGAGAAATGCGCCACCCATCAATTTATAGCTGACAACATGTTTCCAAGCTAACAGAGAGCTGACTACAAAATCATTTGTTACATCAAACATGTAGACAATAACCATGGTTATGGTTACAGCAAATTAAAATATAGGGCGATGTTGATTCAAATATACCTTACAATTGTTAGGTTTAATTTTGGCTTTGGTTTTACATGGCTTCCCACTTTGCAGTAAGTCCCGTTTCTCAAAACTGATAGGTTAGGTTTTGGGTTGAAGCAGGACAGTTCAAAAAATTTGAAGCAGAATAGATAACTCTCTGGAGTTCTGACAATTTCAGGTTAGAAATTTCCACTAGAAATATTTTTTTCCTTCCTGATGTGTGGCAACTTTGTAGCCAAAGTACAGGAAATGAGAGAAATCAGTTTATCTTTCTCTCCCAGGCAGTATCTCGTGCCCAGAACTAACATTTGGCAGATGGAAAATGTTTCCAACACTACAAATGAAATATTTTTTTGTAGTTAACTTTCAAAGAGTACCAAATAATGCAGCCGTCACTCAAATCAGATCTACCCCTTTACAGAAAGAATAGGCAGCAAGCTACAACAGTGTGAGAGGGGGGAGGCAGGGAGGGAGGAAGGGTGCTTTAATCAAAAACCTGGGAATAAAGAGACCAAAGTTAAATGTCCTCAGTGGCAACGCTTTTCATTGTAACTAATACCATCTAAGTTCCAGAGCTGGATCTAAACATCTTTGGCTCTCCTAAGAGTTTAATTCAAGCGTTTCACAAACTTAAGTCAGTAAAGAGATTCTCAATGACTTCCATCAGTTTTGGAACAAGCTTGTACTGTGTGCATACACAATAACAACACTTGTAGTAATACCCTGTACTTAGAAATTTATCCTGCATAGATTGGGAAACACTTTATCTAGCTGTTAAAAGCTTTAATCTACAAAATTACAGAAATTACTTTATTTACACAAGAGAATGCACAGGGAATGAACAGTTTGTTCAAGGTCACAGATGGAGTAAGTGCCAAGAGGAGCATTAGAAAACAAACCCAATGCATTGCCCATCTTCAGCACAAGCTAAGCACATTAAAGAAGAGATTATTTTCATCTTTCTTCAGTTTTACATGCCTTAGAGCTAATTAAGAGATAAATAAAATGAAAACAACCTTGAGAAGGTCAGAAATCTTTATGCCTGCCATCAGCACAGAGGCAGTTTTATTTTGGAATTTTTTTGCTTCATTATCTTACCGCGTCTAATAATTTAGCAAGTCTAAGCAAGGCGGCTTCCTGACAGACTCCTGCTAATGTGTCCACAGGACCTCTGGCAGATGCAAAGTGGCAGGCACTCAGAGTCAGTGAGCTTTGCTGAGGTGTTATAAATAGCCATTAATTTTTCCTTTGGATTTTGGATATTCAATGCATGATAACTCAGGAGCATCCTTCCTCAACTGATCACAACTGACCTTGAAAGTCATTATTGTTTATTCTGTGCTAAAGAATTTTTTGCATCACCTCATCATCCCTCTCTTCCCTCATCTTGCCCAATTCCCCATGAACAACCAGCTGTTATAGGGTAGAGAGGACCAGACTTTTCTAACACCTTTTGGCTAGACTGCAGCAGTCAGCTGTGCAGGTTCAGAGGCAGCCACCACACCTGAAACCCAAAGTGAATGTGCAGTGAAGTGGTGCTGCATTCCACCCAACTACTGACATTAATTCCATTGCTGCTTTTTGATTTTGGGCTTGACAGGCTTAATCACACCACTGGCATTTTCAACTTCTACTTCTTTTAATCATCATAAGCATTTAGTACAGTGTACAAAGAGAGGGAAAGAAATCTAAACAAAATCTCTCATCGCAAATCAACCTCCACCTACCCCATAAAAAAAAAAGCTATAAAACAGACAAAACAGAACTCAAAGTGTCTAGTTCCTCTTCCCAAGGTAGTTGTAACGCAATGCAGAGAAAGTCCCCCGGCAGTAAAGGAAACAATGAAGATGAAGACATACATCTCCGTGCACAGAATTTGCTTTTCAGCTGGGGACCTCACTGTGTTGTATCAAAATTCATTCATCAGCTTCACTATGGTCCTAGCATAGATCAAGATCACTATGATTTCACACATGAAGAACCAATTACAGAGTATTAGGAATGGATATTAGTGTAGGATATTCAAAACCAGACTCAACAAATTCCAACGCTGCAATTCCTATGCTCTAAGACTTGGATCAGTAAGACTGGAAAGTGCAAACTATCTTGCAATGAAATTAAGAGGGGGAATTCCTTACTGCCCTTAGCACTGGCTACTTAACAAGAACTGCAGCTTCACTGACTTCTGATGGAAGAAAAGAGCAGCATTTGGCTCTAAGCCTCTCATTTGATGAGCAAATTTCATACAAGTAAAAAGCAGAGTTAGGTGCTTATAATTAAAAAAGGAAAAGTTGACAAATACATCTGCACAACTGGTTACTGCAACCCTGAACCCCCTTTGCTTTGCTACAGGTTCAAGTATCAAACTTGTCATATGCTGATGTACCAAACTTGGCATTTAACACACAAGCCAGTAATGAGTTCTTCAGGTTTAACAAATCACTGAAGAAGGCTGGAACCAGTCACAGATCAAAAGGAACTGAGCATGAATGTCTCCTCTGCTGCTCTCTGGAGGTTCTCCCTGTGCTGTCAGTAGTGTCATCTGGTGCTTTTAGGATATAAACTCAAAGCTAATGAGACAGAAGCAAAGGTCATCTTTCCTAAGACAGAATTTCTTAAGGATGCGTTCAATCTGTCAAACCTTTGTGCAAAATATAAACTGTATACCTATATAAGATTAGTTACCTCTGTCTTGTGCACCCAATCATTACGCCACAAGAAATGTGTGCTCTCTACAATATGTAAGAAATACCATCCTTTTAGAAATTGCACCTTTAAATAGTCTTCCACTGAAAATTTCTTAATGGGCCCAATGAGAAGTGGCAGCACTGAAGCACTTGCTTATCTCTTGAGTTTTCATTTCATGCTTTCAGCACTCTGCACTTGTGCAAGTACCTTTTTGAGGGCCCAGTTCTAAAATCAGCTGGACTCTTAAAAGCCTTGATTTAAAGTAATTAAACAACGCCCAATTTCAAACCAATGCTTGAGTACTTTTTAATGATGTTGTCTTATACTGACCTATACTTGACACTTAGCGGAGTTCTCAGACATGCTGTACACAGAAAAAAAGGGTTTTAACGCTCCGAAGCAAACATTTACACATTAGGCAGTATTAATGTGAAAACTATTTGAAAGCCAAGAGATTAAGCAAAGAATGCAAGATGAGAAGTGACTGAATAACAGTTTTGTGACAATCATGTATGTTGAATTAAACTGGCTTATCACTTCTCTCTCCCTTTTAAAGTATTCATGCCCTCCACACTGCTGCATACCATGCTAACATATCTAGCAGAAAAGTCAATGTTCCCAGATAATCATCTACTTTTTCAAACACTCGTACTCCATCAAACAAGGACCTGGGAGCATTCATCATCAAGACATGCAGCCTACTGCTGCACAGGGTGCACTTCTACAGCTCAGATATTGCAACTTGAAGATTACCAAAAACAGTACTAGAACACTCAGGGTTTCCCTTGTTTAATTGTCTATTTTCAGAAAATGAACAATTTCCAGCAATGAAGATAAATGCATTTAAGAAAATAATTTAAAGACTTATTGGCAGTGTTTCAGGACCTTTCCGTAACTTCACGCAATTGCTTATGATTTTACAACCACGCTAAAGAATATGTACTCTGCAGGATGATGAGGCCTTCAATTACTGTAACAGAAATAATGAGCCTTGCGTTTGGAAAACTAATGGCATTACTAATGGCATTAATCATTTATCTTTCAAAATATATCTATCCCCATCACAAAAACGTACATACAAAGTTAGTATTTCCAAATCGTTCTACAGAGAGTATTTCAGTTTCTTGTTGAAGAGAAAATGCCAAACTGTTCTCTCAGGCTTACTGCAATTCAAGTATTAACATGAGTGGAAAGGAAATGCAAATTTTCAAACCCATTCCTTCAATTTGGAGAATATTCATTTAAAATGCAGCTGTTAAGATGAGCTACTGAGACTTTTTTCACCCTTTTCCTTTGCAGCACCCAGTGAACACAAGTTGCTATACACTCTCTGGGGTGTACTTACCCTTAGTTCAACTTCTTTCCCAAGTAAGTCATATAGGCTTGTTCCTTTGGAGGTGATTTCGGAAGCAAGCTGTCTGGCTGCCTTCAAGTCAGCAATCTGGAAACACAGCAACAGCAGTGAATAGCAAAAGAAAATTCCCAATATCACAAAGAAAATCCACAGCAGGTTTTTCCCATTTTTATTTTAAAATAGTAGGTCAGCACAGTGGCCGAAACTTTACTATAGTATTGAAGAAGTTAGGCATGAGCCTGTCTCTTGGCTTTAAAGATGGTCTAGATGAGGCAGCATTTAAACATAGGCTTTTCAGAGAAACCCCAGATACTTTATGCCAACAAAAAAAACCCTCAAAACTGAGGCACACAGAATTACAGAATGAAACCAATTTTGTGCTACTGTTGTCTTTTATAATGCTTCTGGTTGAGAATTCACAGATTAAAACAAGTCACAGCATATAAACTCAACTGCAGAAAGTATGTTAAAACCATATCCACTCCCTTGTGAGAGCATTAAGTTCTACTTAAGTTTCAGATAGAAAATTGATTTGTTTTTAGCAACTTTAATCACATGAGGAAAAACTTCTTTACTGTGAGGGTGACAGAGCACTGGACCAGGCTGCCCAGAGAGGTTATGGAGTCTCCTTCTCTGGACACATTCAAAACCCTGCCTGTTCCTGTGTGACCTGGTCTGGGTGATCCTGCTCTGGCAGGGGGGTTGGACTGGATGGTCTTTCGAGGTCCCTTCCAACTCCTATTCCTATTCCAATTCTGTGATTCTGTGAACTTAAAGCCCTCCTGCCCAAAACACGAGTATAAGTTTTCCTTACTTTTGAGCCAAGATCAAACTTGAACTTGCTGCTGTCTTCCTCACTCATGTCTGTGCGTTCCACTCCCTTGGTATTCATAGCACCATAAAGCACAGAGGTGACCTTTAGAAGTTCCTTCACAGCATAGCCATCTGCCTGGTAAAGCTTCTTTGTGTTGAGCTTTATGTGAGCTTTGGTAGCCTTTGGGAAGAAAGAACAAATTCACTGTGTCACAAAGCACAAAATCCTCATTTACCTCTTCACACTTCACTCAGAAGCTTCTTTTGGGGGCACTAGGCTCAGCTTTGCAGAAGAATCTTCCTGTTTGGAAACACAAGTTTGCCTCATCATATTACTCATGTTTCTAGAAGAAATTTTTCTGAAACGTGCACTTTCTGCATGTCAGAACATTTGCAGATAATTACGAGAGTGAAAAAACTCAAACTACCCATTAATTCTTTCCTGCATGAGGATCAGCAAAAACCCTGTGCACCACTTAAATTCAAATTAAGTTTAAGTGGAATGTAAGTGCTGCCCAGGTCTTGTGATGATGCTGCAGAGAGGTAAGTTTCACCCTTAATGAGTTACAAGAATAAGATCAGTTATCCTAATTTGACTGTCTACTCTTCCAGCAATATCTTCAGAATATTTATTGTTTCTTTCAAATTTTTCCCTGCTACAATATTAGTGATTTTATTCCCTTGTCTTCCATCTCTGAAAAGTACAGACTTGTAAGAAAAAACACATTAAAAACTGTATTATCTTTTTATACTTCAAAGTAATAAAAGGGGGGAAAAGAGCATAATAGAAATTATACATCTGTCACAAAAATGACACAAACATTATTCTTGAAATTCCCAACAACACTATGTTCTAAATGAATAGCCACAAGGAGCCAACACCAAACTTCAGGTAAAACTTTGACACAGCCCTCCTGAAGGCATGCCTAAACAAGCAAGCAAACGAAAACTGATCACCAGTTATGAATATAAAGCAATATATAAGCATCCAAATGACTTAATACTTATTTTCAGTGTCTTTTTAAAATGAAATGTCTACTAAACGGTTTATCCTTTGGGAATACTGTGTGGCAGAGAGAATCTATCCACAATTCACTCACTGTATTACACAATTTTGGTATTACAGCATCACCAATTCACTCCCCCTTAGGGCTCTGACAGCACAAGACCTTCAACCTGAGGTAAAAGACTCAAACATTAAAATGGTAGGTACAAGTTTTTCCCACTCTGCACTAAATAACTGACTGCAGGAAAAATTCCTGGGAAACTGAAGAGAGAAAGGACCATATCTCAAACCATGAATTTAGCTCCAACTTCGAAAAGAACAAAGGAAACCAAGCAAACATCTTTAGGCCCATGTTTCTTGATGTGTCTTGTCAAACTTTGTGACTTTACAATCAGATTTCCATTTCCAATAAGTGTTTACCTCTTGCTTCTCAGCTCAAAATCTCAACCCAGCAGAGGAAACTGACATCTCCTTCCCATCGGCACAAATTCACCTGAAAAGTGAAGTCAGAACTCCCAGAACAGGTTACTGATGCTGTATACCCTGAGCTGGGGAACAGCAGACTTTTGGTACAAAAAAATTGTGACCGGTGTGACCTCAAATGAGCCAATACAAAAAGTGGAAAGCCATACATGTTCTCTTTCCTTCCCTTTCAGTAGCAGGAATCTAAAATTGTGGGAACAGTAGGTATTAAATTTTAAGAGAAGCATGTCATTAAATTGACAGAATCCCTTAAACATCCCCTACACAATGAAGACTAATGTACCACATCATAAAGGATGTTGTTAAAGACAGGAATTCCAATTTCAGTTCCATTCAACTCCAAGAGAGAAAAATCAATGTGTAGTAAAAGGACCAAAAAAAGTGTTTTTTTTGCTGAAAGACTACTTAAAGAGGAAAACATACACAGAAAAGTACATGTATTTTTCAGGTTGGCACAATGGCACTGCTTACTCGAGAAGGTAACTTTATGTTTGGAAAGCTCCAGACAGACACCTATTTTATAAAAACTCTAAATAGTTTAAAAGTACCATTAAAAACCAGCTCCATCTATCCTGACAATCAGATTATCAGAATGCAACTGAAAAGAGAAATAGAAATATACTGCAAGAATAGCATCAACAGCCAGAAATTTTGCTTTACTTTAAAATCTCCTTCATTGTTATCATAGAACCAAATTTTGACAGTGTGAAGAAGATGCAAAAACAGCCCAGGGAAGAACCAGAACTCTCAGCTGAGTGCTCCAGCCATTTGGTTGCAGAGTCAGGGTCTTCAGCCTGTCTAGCCCAAACATTTTGCATTCTTTCCTGTACAACAGCACATTCTGTTAGAAAGAATGAGGATCGCGCTCGTCTCCCCATCTTGTTTAATACTGAGGATAGTCTCCTGGGTACTGAAGTAGTGGCTCTAAATCTCCACACACTGAAATGGGAATTGAAGACATGATACTTCCCGGAAAGCACTCAGCAAGATTACTAGCAGTCATCGCATCAACTGCTTCTCCCATCACTTTTTAAGAAACAAATGTATCTCCCTTTTGCAAAAAAGTTTGGTCCCTTGGTTTGCTAAGTCTGTTTTCATGAACGCAGTTCTATGAGACTGAACTCATCAGAGGCTTTATGCTGCACTCTACCTCAAATTTGGATCCAAGTGGGCTTGAGTATGAGCCAGGTAGTGAACCACACAGATTAGGGCAGTTCCAGGCAGACAAATGATTTGAAAAAAACCCCAAAACCAACAACAACAACAAATCACGTAAGAAAACCCTGCAGACACTTCAGGAACTTCTAGGTCTAAAAAGGAGGCATTTGGCAAGTTCTCAAACTACCAGTAACACAGAGCAATAGATCATTTGTGTAAAAATTAACACATCTTTACTCCTTGTTCAGTAAAGAAGGACAATATTCTAGTTACATTTCATTATAATTAATCCATTCTGATATTCTCTTCTGAGATAAATCTGTCTCCACCAAATCTCACATCTGGCTATGGATGCAAAAAGCCATTAGCTACCGCAGAAGAGAACTGTGGATTCCATGGACAGTCAGTTATTAAGGAAATGTCTTCAAGCTTTTTTTGTTCTGAAGATGCTGAAACACTACAATAATCCCCATGTTATCTTGTAACATTAACTGAGACTAAGTACAGAATGATTAAAGAAATTTCCACTCATTTCATTTTCTGAATATTACGTAATTCTTCAAAACCCTTGGGATATCTTACATGAAATCAGCTATTAAAAGGAAAACATAATCATAACATTATTTCTGCTTCCATATTTGTCCTTTTAAAACATGCTTGCTTTGGAGAGGGGAAATCCCTCCAAACAAAATAGATCTGTTCACTACCTCCCATGATGGTTCAAGGCTCAAAAGTGCATTCTGGTATGGACGGAAGTGTATAATGCTCTGAATGTGGAGAAATTAAGAAACTTTATGGTGGACATCATCACAAGCCAGAAGAGAAAAGCTGGTTGGGTTAGAATGTCATTTTAATATTTTTTAAAAATTAAAAAAGCATTATAAGAAATTAAACTCTGGCACTAGCATAAAAGCTTCCATTGCTTCCAGACCCACACACAGCCCCGTTAAGGTTTTCCCACCTGAATAAGAGTGCTTTGTCAGTAGGTCACAACAGCAAAGGCTCACGCTGCATCATCAAAATAACAAGAATGATGGGAAGGACAATGTTATTTCATTCCATGAGACTAAAAACGTTGATGGCCCGATTCAAGTACACTCATGCATAAGGTGGTAAAAGATTCAATCTAAGAAAAATCCAGCTCAGCCTAGTGAGAATGCTCATACAACAGGATACCAATATATGATTCTACATCATAATGGAAATATCAGAAGTTATGGCTATTCAAGCACAGAAAAGAATCAAGCATCCAGAGTTAGCAATAAATATGATGGAATCTCTTCTGAATGTATTTAAATGTCTTCAAAAAATTTCATATCTACAGCTGTATCTTCCACTATTACCTTTTTATAAATATTACGTGTTAAAGATGAATATTGTTTTAGTATTAAAAGTTTAGACCCTAATTCTGCATAGACACGTACCTAACTCTACATGACTTCAGCATCAGCACACCCTGGCCTGTTCAAATTTACAACAGCACAAGACAAATAATACAGCACAAGAATACAATATATACTCAGCCATTCATTGCAAGGAAATTGTAAGGAGTGAAGAGAAAAAGCATTAAAGCTAACATGGAACCAGTATTTCAGTGTGCTTAAGCAGACTCCTTAAGCAGACCTACCATGAACTGAGCAACAGCCTTAATGAAGAAAACCCGGTCCTGTTCTGTCTCCACATCAGGAGGAATATCAGTCTGAGGTTCATACCTGTGGAAAGAAGCACACGTAGGTTCTGACAAGAAATAAATATGCAGTATTAAAAAGACTGGTTAATTTGTGAGAGAAAAAAATCACACAAAATAACCTAGAAAAGAAATCTTTAGCTCCAACTGGGATATCTAGCCCCTGAAAGGCATACAACAGGTTCGGGTACAAACTGCAAAAGCTGTAAAAATGGAGATATTGTGGGGTCCTGAGTACATCTTTTCATGATGTTTTGCAGAGGAGCAAAATTTAGCTGGCTCAGTAAAGTCTGTGAAATACTTATTTTCAGAAATAATTTACTAAATTCACAAGCTGCTAACATAAGTCAAAATAAACTTCATCAAGCGTGGCTTCACAATTTAAAATGCATACAGCTAAGTTAATATTCCCAGTCTTCTGGTGGTATGTTAAAATGATTTGGCATTAGATTACAATTGCTGGTAATAACACAAACAACCACCTTCTCCTTTAAAATGTTACGACACTTTTCCCTTCTCTCAAAATACATCAGAAAAGTTCACATTCACAGACATCATTTCAAATACATTACTTTCAAAAGTAAATGAAACTTGCAAAAAAGCAAATTGAAAGATTGTGAACTTCTTTTTAAAAACCACTAGTGAAATGCAGAAATTTCTAGAAGTCACCAACCTACAGGAACCAGGGAAGGAAAAAAGTAAATTTCCAGAATCTTATACAAAGTTTTGAGATTTTCAACATTCAGACAGGCAAATGAGCCCCTTTGCTTTCAAATCACACTTGAAATTGAACATGACAAGTGCAAAGTAGTCTCTCTGCTTTAAAGTGTAACTAAAAGTCTTCCAGAAGCTGGAAAAGTTGTCTGTGTGTGTACATCCGACACATAACCAAAAAGGATGCCAGTGTTCAGTCGCTACTTGGTCTGAAAGTGAAGTCCCTCACTATTTGACACAGGGCTCCCAGAGTCTTATAGCACAGAAGTTTGAGCTTTTTGAAGTGGTCAGGTTCATTAGAGAAACATATTTTTAAAACAGTATTTTTATTTTCTTTCAATTGCTTTGTTACGTTACTGTCGCATACTGGGGGACACACTTATTGTTTACATCAGAGTTGAAAACAGTAATTTAGACCCTCAGCGTAACAGCAGTATTTTAAAGAATATTTACTTAACGAACTAAGTAATTTTGAAATGTTGTCATTATTTCCCTATTTTATTACAATTGCAACAGCATTCAGCAAATATATGATAGCTGTGTAATTACACTTCATGGATACTAATTACAAATCCAGGCCAAAAAATAGCGATCAGGGAAAGGGGTCACTGTAATATTTTCAATTGTAATATTCTACCTTATGAGTAGCTTAAAAACTTAGTTTATTTTTTCACTTACATAAGAGAAGTAAGATTATGTATAATTTGATTAGCATGCCAAGTACCATCAATATTTAACCAAAGTCTGTCAATGGGTTAAGTGAGTGTAAAACAATAACTAGGTAGTAGCAGATTAGTACCATATAACTTCATTTGTTTAAACATGGAACGGATACTAGACAATAGCAGGTTGAACCAATAACAATTGTAACAGCGAGGTAAGAATTAACTGTATCTTGAGAAGTTCTCAGTGTATATCACCCTGTTTGGGGGTACAAGGTCAGATACAGGCAGAATGGAAATGGAGTTTGTAGGATACGTGAAAGATATATGGCTACCTTCAATTAAGTACGTCTGCCTTCAGGATGCAATCTCTGCCAGGACTGTCATTGTATTTTCTACTTTAGCTATTAAAACACATTTTGAGGTTCTGTAAACAAACTAAAAATCTCCAAACTTAACTACCACATCTTCTGTCTAATATTCAGAACAACAGATCTCAGAGAATGACTAAAAATCACCATGTTCCTCTTTAAACTTAATATGGTTTCACAACAAAACATCGGCTCCAAGCATACATCTCACATCCCAGCATCAGCCCCACCATTTGTCAGCCTAACCACCAACCTTCTCACCAGCCAGAGCAGCACTTCAGAAACAAGCATGAAGTTTGGGGTATGGAAATTCTCCAGAGATATGAGTCGGGGATACCCCAGTGCCCTCATCATCTCAGTAAAATCTGAAAAACAAGCAATCCTTCTTACATATCCAGCATGGACATTACCAAGAACCCCAGTTCCCACAGCATACCGTTCAGTCACCCTTAGACATGCCCTGCTAAAAGTACTGTTCAAAAAAATCCTGAGTGGATCAACTAAAAGTAGTAGTAGTATTTCACTAGAAAACATGCCTGAGTAAAAAGGTGACTTTTTAACTTGAGATTCACTGGGCAGAAACAATGTCAAAACAGTTTCTTGCTACAAAACACTCTATTTGAATACAGTTAACTGCAGTGATCCCCTCTGTGCAGAGGCTGTGCTATCCCAGTCCTCTGCACTCCCCATGCCCTGGTGAAGCATAGCCTGCAGTTAACTTCAGAAAGGCTCCAGCCTTTCAGCCTCCAGCCTACAGTTTTTCTGTAGCCCTCGTTCGAGGCACTGGGAGGACCTCAAGGGCCCCTCACCCGCCTGCGCTGCCTCCTGGATCTCCGTGTGAAACTACGGGGGAAAACTGAAAGGAAACGCGGGACCCACTCTGCTGCAGAGGCACCCATGGGGGCCGGAGCAGCTCTGCGGGCC
>NW_010168848.1:87323-91001 GCF_000695765.1 Mesitornis unicolor
CCCGTCGCGCCCCGTCCCGTCCCGTCGCTTCGCGTCGCGTCCCGTCCCGTCCCGTCCCGTCCCGTCCCTCCGCCACTCAGCGAGGCTGCTCACTCCTAAGGTCGCGGAACGACATCGCCGAGAGCGCCCGCTCATCTGCGCGTGCCGCCGCCGCCGCCGCACTAGGCCGCGCCGCTCGTCTCCACGGCAACCGTGCTACGGCGCAGCGGCCGGGTCAAACTCCTCCGGAAAGCGAAGAGCCATGGGGGTGAGTCAGGGCCTGGTCCGGCCCCGGGCATCGTGCCTGGACCAGATCTAGGACCGCCTGTGGGTTATGGCTGATCACTGCGCGCTGGAAGACGGCTCCGGGGCGCAGGCCCCTCTCTGGGGCTCCACAGCTCCCGGCTGTCGCACACCAGTCACCCATCATTGCTCTGCCAAGGCAGCATCCAGCCGGGACAAGAGCTTTGCTGAGTCTGTCTGGAATTTGTTATTAAGGGAGACAGGGCTAGGAGCCATCACCTGTTATTTTCAGAGAAGACCTGAGAGTATCTGTGCCACATTAAATGGTGGCTGCTGTGCTTTGAGGAGAAGGCTGTGCTCCCCCACAGGACACACAACAGTCACCGGCGATATGAAAACTGAAGTCCTCACCTTGCAGACATACACCCACTTGTGCTGCATCCTGGGGGGGCTGAGTCTCTGTCTCTCGGTCCTGTTGGAGTCAGTGCCTCCATCTTCCACCTGCTTTCCAGAGGAGGACTCTGATCTCTCCAAGGACAGGAGCCTGGCACGCAGATCTGCTTCGGTGTTAGAGGGCTCAGCTTGAGGGGGAGCAAAGGACAAAGACACACAGGTGGGAACACCTTACTCAGTATGATCACACATTTCTGATGGGCCTCCAGGGTGCCGCAGTCAGGCAGACAGCGACTGCAGGGCGTGGAGCACATGCTGAAATGCACAAGAGGTCTTTGGCACCGCCCACACTGCGCATGGCTGCCCAGCAGCAGTGCCAGACCCCTGTGCCTTCCTTACCTGTCCCCAGAGACACCCACAGAAACCAGTGTCCCCAGGCCAGCTGACACAGCCCCTTGCCACCTCTCAGCTCCTAAGTGCAACTGACACTGACTGATCCTATCAGCAGTTTCATAACAAACTACTCAAAGGCTGTTGGTGTCCTGAGTTTGCCCCTATGGACATAGCCAACAGTGAGTTTCATGTTGATGCATCAAGTAAGAACAGTATGACAGCTCCTCCACTAACAATTTGTCGTTTTAGATGTCCTAAAGGAAAAGGAGCTCTAACTATGAGACTCTGCAGAAAGACTGGATGGAGCGGAGGTGGTTCTCACTGACAGGGTCATCAATATTGCGGGGTGGAATAAGCTGAAAATAATCTAGATGTCAGGCTGATCTATGGATATCTTGGGACATTTTGCGTGGCAGTTCTAACTGCCCAAACATATATAAGACATGCACACATGGGCTCTATATTGAGCAGTACCCTATCTACATGGTTGAAAAAGTAATCAAAAGCAAGGAAATAGCCATGAATCCTACAAAGAATAAATATTGAAATGAATTAGTTACATTAGAAAATAGGAGATGTGATTAGAGGTTGGGTTTCTAATGCCAGAAAGCGATAAGATAGTAAACTTTAAATAGTTCACTAATTCAAGGCTGTATCAGATGTCCAATAACTTGGGCAAGGGAACCAGAGAAGGAAGGAAATGCTCCCCTGCTGTACTGCTGTGTTACATTGACTAGCAGGCAGGTGGGATGAAATATGTGGGGGAAATCCAAAGCTCTAAAATGCAATAAATTGTCAGTGTACTGTTTACCTTACCTCTTCACTTTATAAACATATCATTAATACCAATATATTAGTATTAGGCAGCACAAATGTGCTGCTGGAAATTGAGTGGGTGTAGCTTTGAACTAAAAAAGAGCCCACAGAGGAGCAAACTGAAGCCACATAACCATGGCAGGAGCTCACCCTGCATCCGTGAGGGCTAAGCCTTTCTCTCTGTTACCCTCCCACCTCCAGAAACCCACACCCAAAGGAAAAAATGCTACACATCTCTACTCATCCCCCAGACACTCAAACTAACCTCTGTGGAAACAGGTCCCCAGTCCACAGTCCAGCTCACACTTTTGAGGCTTGGTTGGTTTGTTTGTTTCACCACTACAAAACCTGGAAATTTTGTTAGAAGGAAAGAAAACCTACAATTTTGGTGCAGGTTTCTGTGACAATGGGTGACATTCCAGGATTCTGAGCACAGATGGTAGTATCTTCAATGCACATCTGCAGTGCCTGGTCTCCATCCAAACCTTAATTTCATTTAGATTAAATTTCATGTCTTTAGGGCTGTAGGAAGCCACAACCGCTGCTAGGGCCTGGTAGAGGTGTAGGAGGGACCCAGCCAGGGGTGGCAAATGCCAACTAAGCAGTGTTTAAACATCCAGCAGCACTGTCAGAAGGTGGTGACCCCACCTTGCAGCCTGAACCACTGGTGATAAGCAATTAGCAGCCCTGTTAGCATTGTATCACCCTGTTTACTGCCTTTCTTCTGATTTCAGGACTCTGCCAACACTTTTTAGCCCCTCTCTCTGGCTCCCACTCATCGCCAAATGCAGCCTTGAAAACGAGTCATTTTTGGTTCATGACCATTCATTAATCAAAGATTTCACCAAAAAAGCCACATTAACCTGGAGAGCTGAACATCAATGATGCCATCAGGTCTGTTTTGGCTTCTGCAAGTGTGGTTAGCACAATGCACTTTTAAATAGTCCATCAAAAGTCTCTGTGTCAGCTCCCAATTTAGCAAGAAGAGTGCCCAAGCCTACAGTGCACAGCCTCTTGCTGCAACAGGAGAGCCTTGGGGTGCAGACCAAGGCAGGAGAGGAGCTCTGGGATCAAAGAGATATGGGAAGGAGTAGCCGTCTCACTGCAAGGATGGCCAGACCTTGTGGCACCCCACGACTCTCCTCTGCTTGTTTGTAAGAGTTGTTTCACAGCCCTTGGGGGAAAAAGAACAATTTGGTAACTTCTGCCCATACAGGATCCCCTACCTCCATTTAGGGAGCTAAAACATAGGACCTCCATAGATATCTTTTTGCTGCTTCACCCCATTATTGTCATTTTAAGACCAGAGTAATAAATCTTATGAACTGCCAGTTGAGACCCCTTTGCTCGCTGTGTTCACCAAACACTCTTTACATCTAAAACAGCGTTATCGATCTCACGGCCAGAGTCTCCTGGCCGTCAGCCAGCTTTTTTTCCTTTCTCCCCATCTCCTCTCAGCAGTGCTGGCTGCACCCTTCAGCAGCTGCTCCCCATCTTGGGCTGCGTGCAACCCCATCCCTTCAGGACATCCCCTCTCCACTACCTGTCAGGTTCTCAACATATAAATAATCAGCTCTATTAATCTTTCCCTGTCGGTCCTTTCGGCCATCTGAACTCTAGTTGCCATCCTCCTGCAGATAAAGGATTCTTCTTTTTGTGGCAATATGTATATTTTTATTTTTAGTGTTCTACTGTTCTTTCCTCAGGTTGATTTTATTTTGGCAGAGCTTGGCGTTAAAGCTGCTATCACAAGTTTTTAAGTCAAATTCTCACATCCTTATGTTACAGTACCTGGCAGATTGTCCTAAAAACTTTTTTCCTCCAGTAACAAGGAATTATACTTTGTGAAGAGCG
>NW_010168848.1:91032-103909 GCF_000695765.1 Mesitornis unicolor
CCCATGGGGCAAAGAGTTACATGGGGTCAGGCTGACCTGGACCACACTGGCCAAGGGTCCATGCCCAGGGATGTGGCAGACAGATGAATGCCATGGAGCAGTTGTGAAGACAGGACTTGTTCCAGCTCATAGACAGCCCCAAGGAGCAGCTGTGGTGCCTCTGCCACTTAATTGGAAAGGTGACTTTTTTCCATTCCTTAAATTTCAGAAAGAAACTGTACACAGAGTGCAAGGACAGGTGGGAGCATCACCACTGTGGCCCAAGCACCTTCCCAGGGACTGGGTGAACCACAGCAGCAGGAGAACTGCATCTGCATTGCACGCCAGGACACTCATCCGCACCCCTGCATCCTCTGCGTGCGCCTGCAACGGCTCTGCTGACTTGTGTCACAGATAAACTGCTCTTCTGGCCCTTGTCCCACCACCTGGTTCCCATGCATTAGGATTGCAGCTACATCTGATTTTGCCCTCAAAGAGGCAGAATCACCCAGTTTCTAACAGGGATACATGACAACACAGATAACCTGGCTTTGCTGAGGCTGGGCTCTGTCCCCAAGCCACTGTCATGGGTACAGGGCTGCCCAGCTCTCCTGCAGGCTACGAAGGAAAGAAAATGAGCTTCAGGATTTTCCTGCTCTTTTTCTGATGTTGTCTTACCTGGTTATTCTCGCCACTGCAAATTCAACCCTGGATCCCAGGGATGACAGGACTGTAGCTCTGGGCAGTGCTAGGACATAACCTGCTGTTGAAAATATCAAGTGAGAAAGCAAGTAATTTTTACTCTGATTTCTCTAATTAATTTTTTTTTTAAATCAAGAATTAAAAAATTGAGATGATCAGGTATTCTTGAGATTCCTCAAGCACAAAATAAAACAGTACTCATTTGTGCCCTCCCTGTTGGGGAAAACGGGGTAAAAAGGCCTCAAGCTTCTTTTACATCCCAGGAGACCCTTGTGTGGAGTCACTGTATGCTCCGATATATCCTAAGCCTGTGAAAAAAAAAATGCAAGTGTGGTTCTCTTGATGGTGGAGAAAATAAAACCTGTTTCTGCTGGGTTGTTTCCCAAGCTACCCGTTAGATAAATGCTACAGAAGGGTATTAGCTTTACAAATACATACTTTATAGCTTGAGAGACTGGGAAGGGAATCTGATGGAGTAATTTGCTCAGAGGGGCTGGTGCAAGAGAAAAAAGGCAGGGTAAGAAATGATGATATTTTCATTTGTCTGGTATATGGGAGTGTCACACAAGCACTTCGTGATCAGCTTTTTCCATCTACTTTGTGCTTTTACTTGCAAGTTGGGCATCAATTTTTGCTCTTCTAATCAGAGCTTCCTCCATTACCTGGCTGGAACAGATTAATTTTCACCTAAAGGCTGTTTTCAACCCTGGTCTGCAACATTTGCTGCCCTCATCCACACAACCCAAGGGTTCTGTGGGCTCAGCTCACAGACTCCTTGGTGTTAGCATGGAAGAGAGTTTCATAGGCAACCTTCTTCCTTCCCATTTTATTTAACTTTAACACTCAGCTCTTTGTGCTGAGGAACCCAGCAAAATCTAAAGCCTTTGTGTCTGAGGAAGGAAAATCTCCAGGAAAGTCACGTTCCCCGTAATTACACTGCAGAGCAGCTCCCTCCCTGTTAATGCACTGGCATTAGAGAAGAGCTCCAAGAGCAGAGTGCGGTACCCAGAATAAGCAGCAGCCCATGTATCAAGTAGAAGGGGTAATAAATCAACAGCCTGCCTTTGATCACTCAGCAGATAAGCAGGAGAAGCTACTTAGGATGAAAAAACACCCCCAAGCAAGGAAATTTCCAGATCTATCACAGACTTTGCCTGACAGGTCAGGAGAGGGGGGACGGGGTTCTCATTTATATGCACTGAAAAACAAGATTATGTTTCCACTCTCCATTAGCTCCCTCCAAAGCTGAGTGCCACTTGGCCTGCCTGAAGCCAGCTTGTTTCCCAGAACCTGCCTAATTTTGGGATGTCCAATTTAAGATGGCATGGCCCAGCTTGATTTATATACAACTTACAAGGCAAAGGGATCAAAAAATAATTGTTTTCGCATGAAAAGTTTTGGTGTGTATTTCTGCAACAGCAGCATTTTGGCTCTTGACCTACCTGGAGGGAAGGGTACAGAGAACGATCAGCCAATGTGACAAGGAGAAAGAGTCCAGGTCAGCTTGGAAGAACACTATCACCAGTTACCCAATTTGCCCTTTTTGAGGAGCATCACCAAGAAAAACTCTTTCACGACTGAGGAGTACAAACCCTGAGCAGCACAAGAGTGAAGCAAGCCTTATGGGGCAAGGTCTTCTTCAGGCTCTGGTCTCGGCACAGGTTATTTAACGAGTTGCAACCATCACTTGGGCACCACCATCAAAATCAGGGACGCAAGGGGAAGTGAGAGCTCTTCCAGGATTATCCCAAGTATTCCTTACCTGTGGAGGTGCCACCTTTGTCCAGTTTTCACCCCAAGTGTAGATTTCCGTCCTTCCCTGTTGTGATCAGGGGTCTGCTTTCCAGCAGCAGCTGGTGGAATCATGGAAGTCTGTTCCCTCGGCCCCCAACATGCAGCCTCAAGTGGGCTTGGGGACCACTGCAGCCAGGGAAGCCACGTAACGGGGAACCCAGAGGGTGCTCAGCCAGCAACAGGGCAGTAGGAGCCCTGCTGATGGCCACAGTGGTTTAGGGATGGAGCCTTGTCCTCTGAAAAAGAGCCCAAAGGGAAACACAGAAATAATATCAGCATTTAAACAGCGAGCAGCTGCTTCAGTGCACAACTTTTTATGCTGCCAGGAGAAGAAACAGCTTGCTTAAAAACCTTCTGGATTTATCAAACTGCAATGAAAGTCCTGAAGTGCTGGGAGCTGGGTTAGTTTTCAGGTCCCAGCTCTGCTTCAGCATTAAACCATCATTGGCTGAAGGAGCCTCTCCACAGGTCCCAGCTTGAAGGGGAGTCGGGGTCTTGGATAAAGAGAGCTTGGGCCTGAGCCAGTCCGGCAATTTTTTGTCCCTGTACTGGCAGAAACCTGTGATCTCAGCAGCAAAATTAAGTGTTGTGCTGTTAAAAGGGCAGAGCAGCCAGTTTAGGTTAAATACATCTAAAAATAGGTTTGTGGCAAGGAAACGTTTGGAATGGAAGCAATGGAGGGGCTTCAGGCTGGGGATGGGGTGCATCAGGAAGCAGGACATCGCTGGGGTGGCTGAAGATTTTTGCAACCCGAGTAACCCCGTTACCTGCAGATGGGTGGGTGACGGTGCCTGGAGAGGGGCTGGAACTGCTGAGTCCTCCCATGGGACCCCGGCTCTTGGCAAAGCCGAAGGGATCCCAGTACACAGTTTCATCGCCTGGTGGGAAGGAACCCTGGCCGGAGCAGGCCAGGCAAGATTGCAGGGAAAATCAAGCAATAGCAGGGACATGTGTCATCTGGAAATAACCCCTTTCTTGTAACTACCTTTTTATATTGCAAAAATACACTCAACTGTGAAATTGAGCCTAGAGGAAGCCATCCCTCTTAGATGAGTTCAGCAACGCTCTCAGCAGCTGTCTGCACTGTGGCTGTGTCACCCGCCCCTGTGTTGAGCAGGTGTGAGGAGACCTTATAACCCCTCTGCTGTTGAAGCAAAAGCCATTGCACTGCAGATATGATGGGATCTGGGGAGTTATTATCCCCCATCGGTTAGGTAATGAGGATCTCTGGCTCCCTGGGTGAGGAATAGATTGTTTTCTCTGCAGGCTGGGGGACTTCATTGGCCATTAAACTGTTGGAAGATCTCTGGTCACATCAGAGAGGAAAAAAAGCACTTATGATGAGGGTGTCTGTGCTTCTTTATGGGCAGAGGTGATGTGTGCATCCAGAAATCTGTCTTTACTAGAGCTTCAGAAAGTACATCACATTGCCACCGAACCCAAGACCCAGCTTCAGGTTTCATTAACTGAAAGAGAAGTGAATCCCTCAAAACCTCATCCAAAGCCTATTGAATTACAGGAAGATGGCCTCCAGGGTGGGAAAGCTGCAGACCAAGAGGCTGGGGTCATGCTTGCCTGCACCTCATCCATAAATGGGTTTGCCAGTACCCCTTCACCACACATGGGTGCTCTGCTGCGTGCAGCACCCTCCAAGTGAGTCCTACAAGCCCCCGCTGCTGGTGATGCCCAGCAGAAAGGAGCCTGGCCAGTGTCTGGGAGCTAAAAATCTTCTCTGGTCTTCTACAGGGAAGCAAAACTCCTTGAAGATAAATATTGCCCAGGCAGAAGGTGTGGAGCCCATACTGCTGCTTCCAGAGAGCTTCCCTGCAATGGCACAGATGAGAGTGAGTCGGGAAGGAGCAACAACCTGGGGAGTACACAGCCTCCACTTTTCATACTGATGAAGAGAAAGTGACACACAAGCAGCCTTGAATGACACATAACAATCCAAGGGGCTGTTTTCAGCCCAGCTTATGGCATCTACTGATACCCTTAGATACCCATAACCCAAACCCCCGCATTTTTGTGAAGCCTTTATACATGCACAGAAATGCAATGCCAGAAAGAGCCCAGAAAAACAGTGTGTGCCAAGCTACACAGGCTTTTCATGTTTGAGCCTCAAAGGAGAGCTGCATTTGAGCAGAGGAGCCATCTTCCTGCAAAACAAGAAGAGCAGAGGGGGCAGCAAACAGCAACTGCTCCACTAACGCCAGGGTGCAGCCCAGCCTGCCTGCTAATTAGGAGTTTGATGCGGTAACACATGCTGAGAAGGGAAGAGTCAGCAACTGACTTTCTTACTTCATTTTCCTCAAAGTGAGGAGAAGGAGGGACTTTGCTGGGAAGGCTGCAGCCTGATGAACCTGTGGCCTTTGAGCAGTCCCCACAGAGGGATGCCGGAGGAGATGCAGCCTGACTTCTCAGCAGGTAGCTGGGCTTCCAGGGTCTTTCAGTCCCACCTCGAGTGACCTGCCTTGTCACACAACACGGTCTCTGCAAGCTCAATGCCTCTTTTCCCCTAACTGTAAGCTATGTTACACATCTCAGGTGGGCTTGGCAGCCTTGTGTTGTGTTTTTAAAGCTCTTTCAGATCTGCTAGCAAGAAAGAAATGCAGAGTACATCTTACCCTGCAGGTCCAAGTGACTTGAATGCTTTGCCAAGCATAAGAGTCCTGCATATTAGAGTCTTGGGTAAAATACATTTTCTTCCACCACACTATACAGTAAGGTGGTAAAGACGCAACACCTGGGACAGCTGGGAGGCCAGGAAGGACCCAGAACACATGGCAAGACAAGGGAGCCCCTTAGACCCCTGGTTATCTGTCTCAGTTTCACAAAATAGGACATCGAAGCTATTGAAAACATCTCTGTCCTCAAAACAACCAAGGGCCAGCACAGGTTACCCTCCTGCAGCATCCCACATGGTGTGCCCACCTTTGCTCCTCTGCTTGCACAGGGGTCTGCAGAGATGCCCCAGGCTGGTGGGAGCTGGGCAGCAGCAGCCCATTTACCTTCATGGGCAAGACCAAGCCACTCATTCCTCAGAGCAACAGCAAATGGGCATTTTTGGCAGGTAGCAAAGGCCTTCCATGCTGTTCAGCTTCTTCTTGAAGAATTTGGAAAGCAATCTATCTCCTCCTGATCTGGCAAAACATTGCCCTAACCCTTCAGAGCACACAAGTAGTCAGTGGGTGGCTCTGCTGAAGACTTAGGAGACTATGCCTGGGGTGAACCCAGACCCTACCCAGCTTAATGACAATTAAGCTAAATGACATCTAGCAGCGGTTTCATGTGGAGTGGGGTCAGCAAGGATGGAAGCTGAAGACAAAAGTCATTGCCATGCCCAGGACCAGTGGTGGCTGCAGGGGACAGTCCCTGGCAGAGTCACCACTGCGAGGAGCACAGCTTCATCCTCCTCCACGGTGGCTGCTGGTCTGCAAAACACATAACAGGTGCTGGCTTCTCCGTAGCTGAGGGGCTCTTGGGTGATGTCTAAGGAGTGTGGTGGGATGGGGCCATGTCCAAGTGTCCCCAGCTGTGCCAGCTGCCTCAGTTACAGTTGGACCTGACTTCTATAAACAGGACCTGGAAACAGAAATGAGAACAAGCCAGATGATGATGTGGACACCAGTCTGTGGAGAGATCAGAAACCAATCCAAGCTGCCAGAGGGAGGAGGTGATGTGGGGAAGACGTGATCAGAGGGTGGCCAGCCATCGCCATTTTCGCTTCATCCACACCGTCACAACTACTCTGAAAAGCACTTTCATGTATTCAGCATGTTCTAATATCCGCATTTGATTTAAAATTGGGATAAAACTTCTGGGTTTGCCTTCCTTACATTTCAGTGGGACAATGAAACTCAGTGAAAGCTGACCCAGAGCCAAATTTCTGATTTTTCAGAAAACAGCCCTAGCATCTGCTGGTGCTGGAGCTTTTTGCCATTCGGCCATGGAGGCACACAAAGCCTCCTGAGAGGAGTGCAGCAATGGGGACCCTGAGGCGTTGCAAACCACAGAGACCCAGCAAATCCAGGTGTGATGAGGGGAGAGGTTTTCAGAGGTCAGGTCCAGCCATTGATGAAAAGCAGTGGCTTTGGTGCAGGACATCCCTATGGGAGCATCACCAGCCAGGCTGAGCCCCCCTAGCCCTCGCTTGCGGCGAATGGGGAGGACAAGCGGTGGGTGCAGGGATGCCTCAGCTCACGCCTGGCATGAAAAGGTGAGCAGAACACTGGGGCAGGACATGCTGGCAGGGGGGCAGTCCTGCTCCAGACCCACCTGTGGCTGCCCTGCCAGGGCTGAGCAGGGTTTAGCTGGTGGGACACAGCCCCAGCAGCCCCCACCTGCAGTGGCCACCACTTCATCTTCAGTTCCTGGCACTGCCAGCCTGAAAACCTGCTCCTGTCCCCTAGTTTCCAGCAAGTGGTTGTACCCTGTCCACTTGCACCCAGGCTCCTAATGGGCAGAAAGAAAATAAAATATGCAGCCTCTTATCTACTCCCTGAATTCCTGATGCTGAGGGTACAGTGACCCTGATGTGGAATATGGATGCTGCACTGTGCTGCCTGACAAGGCTTAAATATGGAAGAGGGCAAGCCATGCCCTTCAGCAGAGGACGGGTACAAAGAGTCCAGCTCCGGGGCAGGATGTGAATATAGATGATTTTCAGCGAAGTTCTTGATCTTATCGTTTAAGCTTTCCTGCTTGAATAAGGCGAGAAACACAACGGAAACTAAAGGGACTTGGTCAGCTTTGAATACAGACCTGGCAACCTGCGTGCCCGGGGGCTCTCCAGAAGGACGGCATCTGTTGAGGGTTTCTCTGAGTAAGTGCCAAATTCAATAGTGCCTTTATGAGCCGGGAACAGTCATTTATCACCAGCATGTGGCAACGCAGCGCTGAAACACCAGCTTGGAAGTGACCTTTGCTGCGAAACAGTGTGGATGGAGTGGGATCTCTGGGCTGTTGCTGCCTGAGGGGGTGGGAATGGGGTGGAAATGCTGTGCAAAACCCCAAGCCCAGAGCTCTAGGTCCTGCATGACCCCTGCAAGGTGCTGGATTGGGGTACCCTTCAAGGCATATCTTAGGATGTGATTTGCAAGCTTCTTTCTTTTCTAATCAAAAGAGCATCTCTCCCTGTCCCTCCAAAGCCTTTTGTCCCCCATTATCTCTTGAAACCAGAATTTATTTGGACTAAATGTCCAGACAGCTGAATCTCTACAAAATCCCCTAACTAGTCATAAATGAGTGGAACGGCAGCAATGTTTGGCTGTTTTCTGGCTGTGGACAAGTTGACATCAATCTCTCTATAATCATATTGTACCAAAGACTGTAGCCATCAGGCAAATGCTCAAGCATATAATACAGCATTACATGTTACATTTCTCACAGGCTTTGTGGGAATAAGCCCCAAAGCTGCAAACCTCCTGGAGGGGAGGCATGATGGTCCAGCCTCATGGTGATGCCCTTGATGTCTTCCAGAATGCAATGAAGCTGTTGCTCTGTGTCAGAGAGGTCAGTCACACCCCAAACCACTGCCCTGCAGAAAGAGGAAGTGCTGTGTGGCTGGGCAAAGCTCGGGGTCATTTGTCTCCTGCATCAGAAAGGTTCAAGCAAGAAACAGCTTTGGCTCTGATGCAGGCAACAGCTTCCAAAAAGAGCAAACCCCAGGGCAAGCAGCTCCAAACTCTGCGTGGGTCTGCTTCTGCATCTTGTTGGTTATCTTTAATAGCACCATCTGCTGATATTAAAAATACTTTGCTTTTTAGTATGTACAAAAGCCATTCGTGCACCTGAGCATACGGCAGCCTCCCAAGTCCAGCAGCGAGTGGTGCAGAATTGATGAGATGCAGTTGGTAACTTCCCTCACGTGGGTTCCTGGGCATTCACATGCTGATGGATTTCTCTACCTGGTAACAGTGGGGCAGGCTTTTCTGAGAAGTTCACTGAATAATTGCAAGTCAGGATGTGTTCATTAGCATTTCTGTTCTGTGAATTGCTTCTGTATGGGAAGTAAAGCAGCACAATTAGCAAACTCTACAATAATACACACATATGAATTTTCCTGTCAATAATGGATAGATAAAATGAAACCTGCTTTCAGGATGTGTTTCTGCTGGTAAGCCTGGTGTTGCTTCCTTGGAGAAAGGCACTCAGTGGTCTGGTTTGGCCTCGAACTTGTGGTGACACTGGTGGAGGATAATCTCCTTTTCCTGAGCACCCATGCAGCTCTCAGGTTGCCTGAGGGGCATCAACACCTTCAATGGATGAGACCATTCAGGAGCAATTTTCCCACCTCTGATGGGGAACCCTGCCTGTAACATCTAAATTTATCAACTGTGTCTCCTTGGTGACAGTCATGCAGCACAGCCAACACCCCAAAACCTGCCCCAGCAGGGCAGGGTTACCCATTGCACGAGGAATAGGAAAGGTATATCCAGCAGATGTGTCTCTTGCAGAGCTGCTGGGGCCTGGCCGAGTGCAGATCGAGGTGCTAAAATCACCATCACATGCTGATGGGCTGCCAGGATCACAGCCAAGAGAAGGATGTGGCTGGATATGGTCTGACTGCAAAACTGCTAATGGGAAATGGCTATGCATCCCCCCAAATGCAAGGCAGTGGCAATGGGTTGTCCCTGGGCAGGGATGGGGGGACATGGCTATGGGCAGCTCAGTCCTGGGGGATGGAGCACGAGGCGCCAGCGCCACATCCATCCTGGTGATGCTGCCCAGCCAGCTTTCTCGTGTGTGTGACCAGCTCTACAGCACCCCACTGCTCAGGATGTGGCCCCAGCTGAGCCACAAGCGCCGCAGTCGCTATGGAGACCCTGCCCAAGATGCATCAATATGGACAGGAACAGCTTGTTCCTCACGTCCTCATTCAAAGAATCAGTGAGCAAATCCCTTCCAGATGGAGCCTCTGCCCTGGCACGGTCCCCACTGACCTCCAAGGGATGATGCCAGGAGGTTTGTGGTCCTTCTCTGAGGAATTTCAGCTCTGGCTCACACATCTGCATGCTGGAGCCCTGGGCTGGCCCCAGATTCAGTATTGCTGTGAGATGAGTCCATTGGTGTTAGATGGGTTCACACAGGGAGATCTGCTGGGCAGCATGGCAAAGCCGTAGGGTGCCCAGGTCTTGGAATGGGAACATGGCTGGAAGCGTCCTCCATAGGTGCCCCAGGACCCACATTATGGCTGCATGGGGCAGGACGGGACCCTGGGAAAGTCGTCACCAGCTCCAGCCCCATGGCAGGGTGAACTCTGGGAGCAGCAGAGGAGCCCCTCACACAATTTACCCCGACGATAAGAGTCCTAATCCCGTCAGGAGACCTTGTACAGGAGCTTTCTGCCCCACTGAGCATCCTCCTTGCTCCACATCCATTTGGAGCAATGGCTGAGACCAGCACACAGCAGCTCCAAAGCTGCCTCCCTACTTTCCCCATCCACACTAAAGCCACCACGTGGCAACATCAGTCTGCGGAGAGAGGGACAAAGCCAGGATACAGCCAGCCACAGCCTGGCAAGCAGTGCCCTGGAGATGCCTGGATAGGGAACAGGTAGGACAAGAGGTGGAGGAGAAAGAGGAGGGTCGGTTCTTTACCTGGAGCGACAAGAAGCTGGGGGAACGAGAAGCCAGGCTGCAAGCGGCAGTGAGGTGGCAGCTACCCGGGGCAGGGCGAGTCGGGGGACGCCATCTGGAGCTCAATCTGGAAAATGAGCCAACAAGCTCCAGTGAGTCATGCTCAGCTGCCTACACTAATTGGGGGGGGGGGGGGGAAATGACAGCAAAAAAGCAAAGTTTAAGTGCCACCATCTGCAAGGGGCAGCCTTGGCCAGCTGGTACAGGTGGGATGGGGCAGGGTCCTTGTCCCTCTTCATTTCCACAGGTGCTGCAGGAGATTCAAAGTTTGCTGGCCAAGTTACTTTTCAGAAGCCATTTGGGAATTATACCCTTATGCAGCAAATGCTTGTCACCCCAATAAAAAGTTAACTGTCCACCAAGGAGAAAAACAGCAAAACTCCCAGCAAAACTGCATCATCTCCAAGGATGGCATCTCCACGGCCACGTGCCTCCTTCTTGTCCCCATCCTTCTCTGGTGCTCAGTCATCATTAGCAATACTGACTGATGCCAACTATTCTCCATGTTCATAGTCGTCATGTCTTCTTCCCACAAGGCTGTTACAGATGAAGAGCATCTCTGCATCACCTACAGCTGCCTGCAGGCACACATGCTTTTTCTCATCATCCTTTGTGGCTTACAGGCTGTGCCCTGTCCCATACATGTGGTGATACTTGTGCAGAGAAACCCCACAGGAAGCCCTCTTCTTTCAGGTTATCAGGTGTCTAGAGGCTTTAGACATTTCGATCATGGTCCATCTTCCATCTCCATCCTTGGGGGCTGTCAAGACCAGACTGGGTAAAAGCCTTAGCCAGGTCTGACTTCGGAGCTGACCCTGCTCCCTCCTAGCTGGAATCACCCTATGATCCCATCATCTCCTCCTCCAGTGCTGTTGCTCTGTCCTAATTTCCGTGGCATCACTCCTGGGTGACACCAACTACCTCCTGATGCTGTTTCCACACCTTACACTGAGGCTTGGGCCAGCCAGACTTTCCCACGGCCCCTGTCCTTCAGCCAGACCATGCCAATTGTCCATCTTCAGTGCCACACACAAACATTCTCCCACAAGCTCTGCCAGCACCTCCTCATCCCTGATACCTGGATGTGGCTTCTGTCCCCCCTGCCCACCAGCCTGCCTTTCCCCAAGCCCTCAAGCAGGGATCTTAATTCGTTGATCCACCTAGAAACATCCTGCAAAGGGTTAATCCAGGTGGCATGGGCTTTTCATTAGGAGTTACCAGTTCTGGAGCATTAATCACCCCAGCTCCCTCAGCAGGAGCTGGTGGCCATGGCCCAGGGTTGTGCTACCTTCTGCCCAGATGTCTCCATAACCTGCTGGGATCCCACCAGCCTTGGGGTCTCACCAGCCTTGTGCTGGGACTTGGCGGGTTGTGGCGTTGCCCTGTAAGAAGCATATCAAGAGGCGCTGATGGAAACACTGCCATCCTTGGTCTGTCCTCATGCAGAGGCTGCTCAAACATTCTGCCAGAAAACTGATTCATCCTCCAGTCCCCTTAGAAATGCCCATTCCCTGCCTGCACCTACAGCTCAGCTTCCCAGTGTCTGCCCCTTGCCTCACTGTGGGCAGTGGGGACCCTCTGCAGTGCAGCACCAGGTCGGTGGCTCAGCTGTGGCTCCCAGCACTGCCGCGCTGGAGGGCAGGACAGCAGCCAGTGCCCAGCCCAGCGGTGCATTTGCAGGGGAGATGCAGCCCATCGCAGCACAGCATCATTCCAGCACCTGCCTCCCAGTACAAACCAGTGTTGCTGAGAGCACACCAGTGCATTATTTTTAGCTTTCCAGCTGTATGCATGGAACAGACTCACGAAAGTGCTGTAATCTGCTGATAAGCAAATGTGGGGAGTGGAGAGGCCCCAGAAAGAGTCTGGTGTCAGCTCTCGCCAAGAAAGGGACACGAGGGTTCAGCTTCCCCCAAAACAGCAAAACATTACCCTGGGCTGCTCCACGAACAAGTTATTTTTCACTGGCAATAACCAGACATCACTCACTTTGCTAGAGCAACATACACAGCTTCTCACCCATCTGAATTGCTGTATCTGTTCTGAGCCCACCAGAAGAGTTTTGGGGTAACCATCCCATTTTTTGCAAAATAACTGCATTTTCTGATGCGTTCAGCCAGCGGCAGTTTGGGGGAATAAATTAGGCATCCCATTGCGGGTCAGGCCCACCACCAACCTCTTGGCACATGATTGCTCCAGGAGCATTTGGGTCTTTGGAGGGTCCCCAGGGACTTTCAGGAAGGGCTGAGCTGTGCTTTAAATCTCTGCCTGCTCCACTGATAGGAAAATTTCCTCACCTTCACCAGGCTGGACCTGAGCCCTGCCCTGCACTAGCACAGGCTGTCCCCCATGCTGGAAGCAGCATCGTCTCCAGGGTCACCTGCTCCTTCTCCCCAGGGAAGGGTGGCCCCCAGCAGCTCACCCTACACACAGTGAGGGGCTGCCACCATGTCAGCACCCCACAGCACCCAGCCCAGGGGTGCCAGATCTGGGACGTGAAAGGCTCCAGTGACTCCTCCCAGGGCTGCATGGGGGGGCTCTGGGGGAGATCGAGTGTCTGGATCCACACCCCCATCCCTGTGACTCCTAATTTGTTGGCTGGACCGTCATCCCTGTCCCCATCTGATGGGGATGCACAGACTCCGGGCAGGGCTGGACCCCCATCCCTGTCCCCGTGTGGCCCAACCGGAGACCTCGGAGAGGGCTCGACCTGGACCCTTATCCCCGTGTTATCAAACCGGGGACCCCCGAGGAGGCTGGACCTG
>NW_010168849.1:0-433 GCF_000695765.1 Mesitornis unicolor
TGTACAGAGATTTACAACTATATAATGTACATGTGTATCTATACTAAAAACACAGACTGGAACACAATCTAGTTCTATTTTATAAACAGTTCTGATTTACAGAATACATTGTGCCAAAATTGCACTGATAATAAAAGAAGTTGATTTAAAAGTACACAGAAAGAGATGCACAAACAGACTTCAACTTGGATCAGCTGTCCTGGAAAGCCCGGGGCTTCCACTCGCCCCCCCAAAACCCCAACCAACCAACCAACCAACCAACCCCCAACAACCACCACCACCACCACCACCACCAATAAAAACCCTGAACCAAACAAGAAAACAAACCAAAACAACTGGGAGCACAGGTGTAGGCAAAAAAAAAAACAGGGAGTCTGAGTTAATGCAAACATTGCTGGCAACAAATGAACCATCAGTGCTTACCACACCATTA
>NW_010168850.1:0-1921 GCF_000695765.1 Mesitornis unicolor
CTCACAGTACTTTGTAGTCTTCCTGAGATGCTTGCCCTTTCTTCCAAAGACCATAAACTGTCTTTTTTATGTTTGAGCTCCAGTCAGACCACTTTGTTCAGCCAGGCTGTTCTTCTTACCTGTCTTGTTTTTTGACTCACGGGGATGGCTTGCTCTTTTTCCTTTAAGATTTTACTCTTGAAGGGTCTCCAGCCTTCCTGGACTCTGTTGGTATTCAGAACTGCCTCCCAAGTGACTCTGTCAACCAAGTCCCTCAACAGGCTGCAGTCTTCTTGCCTGAAGTCCAAAGTGGCAGTTCTGCTAGCCCCTCTCCTTACTTTTCCAAGGATTGAAAACTCTATCATTTCATGATCACTATGCCCAAGACAGCCTCCAACCGTCACATCCCCAACAAGACTCTCTCTGCTCACAAACAGCAGGTCCAACAGGGAACCTTGTCTCATTGGTTCTTTCACCAGGTGTGTAAGGAAGTTATCTTCCACACACTCCAGGAACCTCTGGGACTGTTTCCTCTCTGCTGTGTTTTATTTCCAGCAGATACATGGAAAATTGATGTCCCCCATGAGCACAAAGAGAAGTGAACACAAAGCTTCTCGGAGCTGCCTATGGAATATTTTATCTATTTCTTCATCCCGGTTAGGTGGTCTATAACTAACTCCCACCATGATATCTTACTTGTTGGCCTTCTCCTTTAGTTCCTTCCCCTGGAACTAAAGCCAGTTGGCATCCAGTCACAAGTGGTTATTCCTGCTATTTCTGCCAACATTGATGCAGGCTGCTGGATAGTCCCTATATTTGATATTTTCACTATATATTATTCAGTTTGTACTATTCAAATTAAAGAAAGGAAATTTGGCAACCCTCTTCTCATTTAGCATGAGTGAAACATCTGTATTTCATTTAAACTTGGTCATTACCGTGTTTAACAAAATTATACTATCTTCCTGGTATGTTTTGGCTTGCTGAAGATATGACCTAAGAAACTGGAGTCTACTCAGATTCTGTAGATAGACTTGAAATAATTGGAGGACATGGAAGACATAGAATGCAAAAGCTGAGCAAGCAGAAATCTTTAATTAACAGAAGTCTGTCAATCTTCATGGTCTTGACTGCTCAAATTAAGATTTCATTCTAACATCAGGTTGCTTCCTGTACTTACTGAGGTTGCATGCTTTCATGGAAACAGTACTTTAAGCTCAAACAAGTTGGCTCATAGGAAAGCTTAGGCTTTGCTTCTTTGTAGTATTTAAGAAACATAAGTATGAGTTTAGAATTAGTCACCGAGTGGCTTATTATACCACTCTGTGTATCCTGAGCATTGTGTGGCAGTGTGATCACTCCCACTTGACCCAAGACATATTATGCAGTGTATGGTATGTACATATGCTGCAACTTGAGCAAAGACAAGTCTCAAGGTTATGGTAACAAAGAAAAACCAAATGTTTAGTCATAAGCAGTCTACAACTGCAGCTTCCAATGCTGAGGGAAGGGAAGAAAACTCAATTTTCGTTAAATCTATTTATTGGATGTAAACTAGTAAGGACGAATAACAGCTTATAGCTTTTTTGTATCTTTATGTCTTTAATTAGGGAGGCTGTCCTTAATTGGAAACACAGTCCCTAATCATTGGCTCAGCATATGTGCCTTGCCTTTGAAAGTAATTCCCAGTAAGGTAAGAAGTTTTGTCTTTCTGTCTTCTAGTTATATTCTTTAGCACTTGGCAGATAATGTGAGTTCTTGACAAACCCTTATCTATTTTTAGTGCCTTCTGTTTTCTTTTCAGTAGTTGTTTTGTTTTATTGTTTGTTTGGGTTTTGTTTTTGCTCTTGTTTTTGGGGTTTTTGTTGTTTTTTTTGTTGGTTGTTTTTTTTCTTGAGCAGACATACCCTGTAAATAACCAAAATATTAGCACTTTCTATTT
>NW_010168851.1:0-43923 GCF_000695765.1 Mesitornis unicolor
TATACACACAAGAAGCAAGAAATGGCAATAGAGGCACTATCATCCAGACTGATGCACTAAGGCTCCTTAGTTAATCAGAGAGATGATGATTTTATTTTACGTACCATGGACCTAATGGGAAAGTACAGTATCTTATAGTCAACCCTTGCAATGTTGGAAATTTATGATTTACTCTGCTCGTGGCAAAATACTTGAGACAAATTACTTTGTTGGCTTTTATCTATGCATTCCTAGATTTTCTGTGGAGTACTTTCATGAATAAAGACTGCCTGGTTTTTCTCCTTTCCTCCCATTGATTCATTCCAGTGACTGCTGTTTCAGACTGTCGTTTTCTTTGTTGACACCCATGCTGCTTCTAAGAAGTTTGCTTGCTTCCATTTTCTGTTCAGCTCTGCTTAATGTCTCATATTGAAGCTTCATTTTCTGAAGTAACTGTTCTGGGAAGCAGTTGTTTTCACAGATTGCTTATTCACAGGATCATTTAATAAAAACCAAACTGTTTTTGGATGGAGGTGTCCCACAACCTGGACTCACTCCATAGGCTGCTGATGTGCCGATTTGACCACACTGATTTAGTTGCAGCAGCCCTTAGCAGTGTCTTGTGTAATTGAGTGCATTGCAGTAACTTGCCTGGGATGATTCAGAGAAACCATCAAATATTCTTTGCTCTTTATTTTGCATGTGTTTAAACCACCCTACCCTAAAATTTATTGTAAATTTTAGTTTCTCGTTTGTGTTTGCAGGATTCCATTTTTATAGTGGTGGAGTCTGTTATTCTTGGTTTAAATGAACATACAATTTGTTTAAAGAAGTATAGATGTTCTAAAATAATCTTCCTAAAATCCCCATGTGTTTCTCCAGGTGCTGATTTATTAAAGCTGACAAGAGAAGATCTGGTACAAATCTGTGGTCCAGCCGATGGAATTCGGCTATACAATGCACTGAAATCCAGGTAATGTCTTGAGTGTGAGGTTGAGCGGGTTTTGCTCTGTCATTTACTGAAATCCCCCGTCCTTAGAACTGGGAGACTGGGAAGTCATAGGCAGGATGGGCCTTGATGCCTGTGAGAGGTGTCTGGGGAACTGGGGAGCAGCACGTTTAAAGGAGCCTGCTGTGTACATGGTCAGTGAAAAAAAGCATTTCAGTTACACATATCCACATTTGGGGCATCACCATTTCCCTATTTCCAGGGCAAGTAACCTTTTCTGATACTCGGTTTGTTTGAATTGCAGGTCTGTTAGGCCCCGTTTAACAATCTATGTCTGTCAAGAGCCATTAAGGAGCATGCAACTGGAAAGACAAGACGCAGGCAATGGTGACAGCAGCAATGGTGCAATATACGGTACGGTGCACAGGGGTCTCTTAGCATAACATTTCTGTATCTTATCAAAACAAGATAAGTGAGAAGGAGAAAAAGAATAGCGAGGAAGCTGAATTTCTGTTTCTGGTGTACAGAGAAACCGTAGGAAGCTGTGTTCAGAACAGGCATTGCTGTTTTAACACTGCACAGGATGAACAGAACCTTAAAACCTAAAGAGTAAATCATTGATTTTTTCCAGTCCATTGATAAGACTAACTGTAGTTATATGGTAATTAATTAAATTAATTAAGTGGCTCTCGAATTAGCTGTGGTAGGTGTGTTGTTACAGCCAAGGTATGAGCCAGATAAATGTAGGTGCGTGTAAAAGCTACACGCAGATAAAACGCTTGGATTCTTTCCCATTTTTCAGTTAAGTTTTGCTGTCATTTTCTGTGTAACTGAACTAAAACTGGTAGAGCTTGCACAGGGCAAAACAGCCGAGCAATGTACGGGCTCAGGATTTTAGTATTGTTTTCCTGAGCTGTGGTTTCAACCCAGGTGGGAGCTCAGTATTTAATTGTAAATTCATGTCAATCTTCCAATTAAGGGAGCAGAGCTATTTGAAATTATTCTTTTCATGCTTGTGGCTTTGAGTGAAGAGACCTCCCTCCCCAACCAACTGAAATCTGCCTCGGCTGCTGCTCTAATAATAGTTGTGTATTTTCCATGGAGGTGGAGGAGGATCTGTAAATAGGATTCTGGCTCTGTCAAATATGTATTTTCCCTCTGGATATCTTCTGTCTTTGGTTTGGGACAGAAGAATGTGCAAATGTCGAGCTGCCATGGGCTTCCAGCACTGTTAAAGCTGTAGAGCTGTAAATACAGCATCAAACTGAGTTTGCTGTGTTGTATTTGCCCCCCACCAATCTTCAGCTTGAGATGATACATTGGAAATTTATTCAGACAGTTGAAAAAGGCTTTCTTTACCAAAAAAAAAATCTGCATCCCCATGTCATACGTATTAGGTGCTGCTTTTGGGATGGTCCAAAACTACTTCAGAAGTCATCTTCAGGTGGCTCTGTAGAGATCCATTCAGGTTGGACGTGGCTGTGCCCTTTTGTGCCGGATACAGGAAAAAATGTGGAAGTTGCTTTCAGTGTCAGAGCAAACAGAAGCCTCCCCATTGGCCGAGAGAAGCACTCGTGGCTTTACCTGGAAAGGAAAGTCCTGGCAGGTCGTGGTTCTTGGTGGGAACAGAGGGAGAGAAAAGTAAAGGTTTCTAACTCTTACTGTATTTTAAAGCTGAGGTATAAAAAAATAATCGGATTTTTTTCATGCAGTTACTTGTTACCAATTAGTACTGTGCTTATTTAATCTGTTGTTGTTGTTTTTGTTGTAGTTTATCATGCAATCTACTTGGAAGAAATGGCAGCCTCAGAAGTCACACGCAAGCTCGCTTTGGCATTTAATATTCCTTTGCATCAGATCAACCAGGTTTACAGACAGGGTCCCACAGGTATCCACATTCTTGTTAGTGATCAGGTAATGGAAACTTTTTTATTTTCTTGACAAATTTTATTTATGAATTAAATAGAATGGGTTTTCTTATGCTTGCTTCTTTATTAATGTGTTCTCTGACATTTAGATTTTCCTTTACATCAAAATGAGCAGAAGGATCCTTTAAATGTCACTCTTCCTCTACCTGAATAAATTCAAATTATGAATGCAGCAGGTCTGTATAGTTCTGAAATGCTGCAGGGATTACTTAGTATTTATTTTGAACGTGCCCAAAGGCAGGGAGCATTTAAATACTGTTGAACTCATCTTACTGAAGCATCTGCTGCTCATATTTAGAGTTCCAAAAACACAGCCAACAGTAATAGGTTCCCAACTGGTGGTCAGAGGATTAACAAGCAGTATTTTCACAGTAATGTATTTTAATTTAACCTGGTATATGCTTGTCACTTGCTGAATAAAAGCAGAAATATGCAATTGCTTTAGAAAGGCTGTATTTAATATCTGACCTTTATTTTTTGCATTGGTTGTACTCAGGAGAGTTTCAAACCTTTTTTTTTTTTTTTACAGATGGTTCAAAACTTTCAAGATGAGAGTTGTTTCTTATTCACCACAATAAAAGGTATGGTGTCTTTTTTTGACATAAACATAATTGTTGTTTCTGAACATTGTTGTTCAGCTTTCCTCAGTACGTGGCTGCAGGTCTCCCTCTTCAGCGCTGGGTGTTTCCAATGAATCTCACACTTTCTATGGAGCCCAGGTTGTTTCTGGTGGCAGGAAATTGCTGTAATCAGTGGACAGGTTTGACTCTGTGCAAATTTTACCTTCATGAACTGTCTCAACTTTGAAGATCAAGGTGCAAACTGTTGATCATGACTTGTTTTTGTTCAGCACAAGTAGGAAGTGAAAAGCTGTGTTTTTGCTGTAGGTGAGCTGTATTTTTAAAGTCAGCTGCACTTTATCAGCATTCTAACTTGCAAGGAGTAGAGATTTTTAAAGAAAAGAGATTTTAAGAAGTTATTCTTCAGGTGTTTAGTCTGAAGAGCAAGCTCCTGCTCTTCCATATGTTTTAGTATTTCATAGTAGCAATGAACCACTTCTACACAGTAACAAACCAAGTCCATGCTGTGATGTTTTGGTGGGGTGGGTAGTAAATTTATGGTTCTGTTTATGAAAGACTGACATTTTATTTCTTCTTCAGCTGAAAATGGTGAAGGCTTCCATATAATTTTGAAGTGATGTCACACACTTGCTAGACTGATACTCCAACACAGAATGAAGTCCTGCCTAAAGATTACGAAGATCATCCAAAACCTTAGGATCTAACTTCACCGTATAAGATGTTTCATATTGAAAACACAAAATGACCTTTCTAATGAGCTGTTTGATAGGTGAACTTTCTTATCACTGCCATAGCCAAGTGTCCTCATGAGAGGTCTAATGCCATGACAGCTTACGTACAGGCATGGAAGACAATGTAAGCAAAGGTGCTTGCCCTTTACTGAATCAAGGCAAATTATGGCCAGTAGATACAGTTTCTAGAAGCGAAGCGCTGTTGCTTTTCTGCGATCTGTATCCAGTTGGAGATGAATGTAAACTCACTTTGGGGCATTTACCTTTCTGTGCCAGTTTGTCTATTACTTGCTTGTACCTTACGCTGGTTTTATTTTTTGATGTTAGCACAGCACATGCTGATCTGTGTGGAGATGAGTTGTTTTGCTGATAGTGATCAGGTCGTTGGGTCTTTGAGAGTAAAGCTGTCAAAACAGCTTCCCGTGTAAATTGTGTATAAGAGTGTATGTAAGAAGTGTAAATGCCAGAACAGGGCTTTGAAGAAGCCCTAGACAGATGCAATATATGCATGCAGCAAACTGCATTATCAATAGTACCTTATTGGAGGGATTAATATAAATCCTATGGGGTACCAAGTAATTGTGTTTTGCTTTAACAAATTTAATGGAGAAGAATTGCCTATGCATCCTTTATGTTTAGTTTCCTAGGTTCTCTGCGGAGCACTGCTGCAGTTTAACTCTTCGCTTGTAAAATTGTGGGTTTAAAAATACTAGCAGTGAGAGGTGGATTGTTATGACCTAGAGGGATTATGCTGCTGAGGGAAGATGACCTACAGGCACCACGGGGCTGCGACAGCTTTCAGCAACATCAAATAAATGGCTTAAGAAACACTAAATGTAATACACCATTGTAGTCTCTCCCCAGCAGGTAAATGCCTTGCTGTAGTTGCTGTTATGGACAAGTATCTTACCTTTTCTGTTGACTTTTCTTTGCCCTCTGCTCCATACTGTACAGCTGTTACAGTGCCTCTTCCACATGACCAAATACTGACTTTTCTTTGAAACTGGCAATGTGCTCTTTCACTATTTTGGGTATTTCTTGTCAAGACACGGCACAGCATTTCCTATGTTAACAGTAAGTTTCAACTGGTTGGGTACTCGGAGGGGCTCTTTCAAAAGGCATTAAATGACAGCTTTTGCACAGCTGTGGTGTTGTGCCTTTGGGAAGTTTCATCTCTGGCTTAACAGCTTGGGAAGTTGCTTTTTTTGCTGCAGTGTTGGATGTAAGCAACTACTACAGCAGGTAAAAAAAGCAACTTAGACTTGTTTTCATGCCCTCTTTCATAACTGGCTCAAGTGTTTAGCAGAAAAGCTTCTTAAAGCTGTAGCATTTTGAAAATTTAAATTCATCAAAGCTAGAGTTTCTTTCCTGTTTTTACTTTTTCTGCACTGAAAGTGACATTTTAAGTACTTTTAAGCATTTCTGCCTATAAGTTGTTCATCTTTGGGTATTGTTTGGTCCTAGTATTTTCTTGAACTGACACTCGTGTCTTTTCAGCTCACACCATATTCAAATCCAAATGTTTTATAAAAGTGGAAAAATCCTTGATTGGAAAGTATCCAAATATCTAATTTTAAAGAATATTGAAAGTTGTACAGTAGTTTGTCCAGCTCACTTGAAATTGGAATTAAATTATGGCACCAGCAAATTGCTTTTGTTTTTTAATAAGATGTACACATTTCAATTTAAGTATAATAAATGTTTTTCAATAATTTTGTAAATGTGCTTTCTTTTTGTTTACTTTTTTTCCCATGACACACACATAATCTAAGTCTTAACAACAGAAGTAGCCACGAGCCCTACCTGAGCAGTAAGGGTAAATAAGGGAAGCAAATGAGCTCTGGGGTTTACCTTGTACCCAACACATGCAGGTAGATCTTCTAGTGAAAAAGTCAGTTACATTTTAAATAAGGGAAACAAATTCCAGTGTGACATCAGCTGATTGTTTATTGATGTGTCCTATATCAGAGTAGGTTCCATTTGTTTTTGTACATCTTTAATGCAATAGAGTCACAAGGTTCATTATGTTCTTAGAAAAAAAAATGAGCCAACAAAAGGCAGCACATCTGGACAGACTGGGACCAATGACTTTCCTGGTACAGGTGAGAAGAAAATCTGCTTAAAACTCTGCAGTGCAGCAGCACCTGACTGGACCTGTCGGTAGGGCTGTAAAAACGCTCCTCCCTTGCTGTGCGAAGCAAGCCCCGAGTAGCTGCTTGTGTAGTTGTACAGACACCCAGGTACTGAGATCTTAATTTACCATCCCCGTCATCTGTTCATGTGTGAAGCTGCTGTTGTCCATACAAGTCTCAATGTTCACACTCCTTTTAAAAAGTAGCTTAAAATCTGGGGGGCAAATCGAAGTACCATCCAGTAGTAGCTTCTCCAACTGTGTTTTAAGCCAGTATCTGTTAATTTTCAGTAAATGCACAGGCCCTGAACTCTTACACACACATAGTCAATCTTACACAAAAAAGCTTTCTGAACAGTTTAGGTTATCTCAGATAATTAAGTTGCTTAATATAAAAAAGTTTATTCATCTAACCCTCTAGCACTGAAAAACTAAGGATGAAAGCATGGCCTGAAAAGTTAATACATAGATTTTATTATTACTATCATTCAGAAGTTGACAGCTTCTTCAGTAAACCAAATGTGAAGAGTTTGGCTTTCTACATTTGAAAACCACAGGTTTGGTTTGGTTCAACTCCTGTCTCCAGCTTTATTTGCCTCGCTGCTTGCTATGTCCCTAAAAACAGGTGAGACAAACAGCTCCCTCCATCCCAGCTCCTGTAACTGACCCTGCTTTCCATTCCTCAGCTGTAGAAAAGCAGAGTAACACACCCCTCCTCTCAGACCTGCTGCAGCCCCTCCTTGCAAACCGAGGAGGTTGCTGAGGATGCCCAGGAGCAGCGTTACAGGAAGCACCACGTCTGAGTGGCAGCCAATGCCAGCAGAGCACATGAGCTCGACTGCAGTGGATTCCTTACCCCTTGTAAAGGCTGATGGCATCACACGTAAAACGTGCTTCAGTGATGGGCAAGCTTTAGACGAACACAGAGTTCAACTGAACCAAGCTCAAAAACTTAAGAAGTATTTCTATTTCTATAGTTATCTTGAGGTACAGGCTTACCTTTTGACATTACCTATTATGTCCTGTAATGTAATTAAATAGGACGCTGAATCATGAAAAAGAAGCTGTTTTGCTGCAAGAGCTCATGAGTACCTTGCATTTTTTTTTTGGTCAATGTCTGCTAAAGCTGATTTGTCCTTAAACCTGATCTTTGATCTGTCGTGTATATTACAGAACAGCAGGTTCAGTTCCTTGGTGTGACAGACTTGAGCCCCACCTTAGGTTAGAGCTTCACACACTCAGTGCTTACAAATACAGATTAACTCCCAAGTTTAGTGAACTCGCACCAAGAAGCTGCTACGCTGAAATGCCCCCACGTTTCACACGGTACTGCAGTTCTCATGCCAACAGAAGGAAGGAGTTACTAATACAAACCAAAGCATCACCAACTTAATCCACAGCTGCACAGTACATTAAGAATTTTTTAACCTGGAAAAAAAAGAGAATGCTTTTCTCGTCACAAAACTGGATGACCAAACACCACTAGGACTGTCAGGAAACCGACTCCTTCCACCGACTTGCAGTCCCATTCTTTTTTTCAACAAGACCACCACGATTTTCGGTATGGTTGCACTTACTGTCAAAGAATAATGCAGCATCTGCAGAGCCGCTGTCCGCCCCCTCCTACCGATGGAGGGGGAGTTACTGGAGCAAAGTAAGCATGAACTTTCACGTGAGGTAGATGAGCCTGTGGATGAAGAGTCCACATTATAATGGGAGAGAAACAAGCAGAAGTAGTAAAAAGCAGCACTACACCTCAATTACTGCAGCAAGGCAGCTCTCTTTAAGGTTGATAGCTGAAAAGAAAGCATCTATGTGCTTGGAACTACCCAAGCTGTCTTCCTGATGCATAATTCTCATGTCACGTCCAGCCAAAGCATGCTAATGTCTGGGCACACTCATCTGCTTGGGGTTCCCACTTATTTCCCAATAAAAAGTGTTATGCTGCAGGGAGAGACAGACCCCCTGCTCCTGATCTAAGACTTGTCTGTGCCCTGCCTTTCATATTCCCTACTTCTCTCATCCTACAAAGCAGCACGGAGTCATCTGCATCTGCCCTCAGCAATCACTATCAGGGATGAGCTTTCCAATTGCAAAAGCATTTGGACATGAATTTGGGGTAGGAAGCTGCAGACAAATCTAACAGTAAGCTTGAAATGCTGCGTCGCAAGGTAAGTGGAGGTGCACAGAGGAAGAGAGTTTGTGGCTGAACTCCAGGGCCTAACAGCGCTACAACCCATTGACCGAAATCTCCATGCAGATGCTTTGCTCTGTATATTAATGTCTATTTTTAGGAGAGGTAAAGAATGCCACTGCACAATCCTAAAAACGTAGAAGCCTGTATTTAAAAAAAATACAGAAAGCAGAAGATAAGCACTCATCATTCCCACAGCAAAAGTGCTATGAGTTATAAACAGAATTAGACAATTACTACTGCTCATGCAGAAAAGCTACCTTTAGAGCTGGGGACCTAACAAAATGACACTCAGACTCTGTCTTTCCACCCCCCCCCCCGCCTGGGACACCTGCAGGATTCATACAAGCTCAAGCAGTGCCAACAGCCTGGGCATCCCCATCAGGAGTTGGCAGCAAACACGTACTCTGATGCGCTTGATCCCAGCTCGCGTGACTTGCTGGCAGTCGTACAGCTCGATTCTCTCCAGGTTGTGGCAGTTCTCCAGGTGCTCCAGGGTCACGTCAGTGATGAGGAGACAGTTATCAAGCTCCAGGACCTGCAGCCTCTCGTGACCACAGGTACTGTTGCTCAGATGGAGGATCCCATCATCAGTGATCAATTCACAGTGAGATAAGCTCTGAAACAGAGGCAAACAGTTAATGACAGCATTCAGTCCTATGTTACTCTGTCTTCTAAACATCAGAAGTGAAGAGGTTCAACCTCCTGATTTTGGGAAAACCATGAGCACTTTGAGGTGCTAAACCACTCAGCACCTCAGCCTGGACATGCGAGGAGTAATAAACATCATGTACGGCTGCAGGAGCAGGTCTTTTCTTCAACAGTCAGCATAATAAACCAAGAAAGTCTGCTCCTCTTCAGCATACCTTTTTGCTCCCTTGAATTTCAAGAGCATGGAAGAAGTTGCAGCATTTCAGGAAGCAGCACCACACGAAGGAGTTTCCCAGTTCCTTCAGGGAATTCATGGCTTTTGAAGAAGCAGTGATGATGCCAACAACAGGAAAGAGACTTTGCTCAGAGGCTTAAGAACAACTCTCATCAGCGAGAGAAATGCTTGAGTCTTCTGCACTAGAACGTGCTGGATCTATGGACTCCTCTGGCCCTGTGCTCTGAGCTTGCTCTTTGCTTACTGCTCAGCCCAGTGTCCTGCTTGTACTGGTACCCAAGTCTAACGGCGACTGGTTTTGAAGTGGCATTTCCTTGCCACAGGATTTTTTTCAGACAGCAACCAATGAAGAAACACTTCAAAAACCTAAAAATGCTTTTTAACTTGGCGCAAGCTAACTACTGCTGAAAAATACCTCCTGCCAATCCTCTGAATCAAACATGTAAACCTTCCCTTCACCCAGTGTATCACATCAATCTCCTTTTATTTCAGCCTGACAAGGAAGCCCAAGTACCAGCAGCCGTGGCTTACCCTTGTAGCCTTGGCTGCAGTCACGCGCATTTCTCACCTGCTACCAGACACACGGGGTCTGTCCTGCCCTTTAGAGCAACCTGCCCCTCAACTTCTCTTTTCTCCTTTGCTCAACAGGATGAACAGGTAACCAGAGAAGAGACCGAGAGACACAGCTGCAACTCCTCTCCAGTCTGATGATGAGACATCGATTTTCCCCACTCACCAAGCACAAGCAGCAGCCAGCAGCTCCGTGCCACACCACAGCTACTGCCTGCTGTCTCCAAATGGCACCAGAAATGAAGTGCTCACCCCTATCAAGCGTGTTTTACCTTATGTGTACATTTTGCAGGTCTATCAACTCTCAGAAATACTTACATTCTCTCCTACACCTGCTTTGAGCATTTGGTTGGGCTCACAGCCTGGAAACAATCAGCAGCTGCAGGGTTAAAGACTGTTTCTAGCAGGGCTGTTCGGAGGAAGGACAGGAGGTTTTATGAAGCAGCCTGCTGGCTAATTAGGAGTTTTCCGTCCCAGGAAGTAAGCAGCTTATAAAAATTCAGCTTTCCTGAGACACTGTGTTTGGTACTGAAAGGACAATACAGGATGTACAGCTCAGTTCGCAGAATTTTGTAAAACAAATATGCCAAATGAGACATACTCTGTATTAAATGGGTTTTTTTCTGATTTCATAAGCCTGTTAGAAAGTGCTAATAACATGGAACTGATGACGACAATTATTTGAAATCTTGGGAGCAAGAAGATACGGTAACGTTATTTTTATTGTCACTGCATCTTAAATGCTGTGTGTACATCAAATATGGCATGATACGTTGTGACAGTGAGAAACAGCGTGAGCAACATCAAGAATTCAACTGTATTCTCATCTCCAGAAATAGTATGAGTATTTCAGGTTCTTTAATAAATGAATATAGAAATGTTACACATTTTCACCAGAAATTACTTAAGTCCAGAAAGACAAAAAAGCATTTGAGGACTCTGATACTGATGAAGAGGTAACAGTTGGTTATAATTGACCTAAGAGTGCTCTGCTCATTTCCACCGTCTGCTGAGTCTCCAAACCCCAAGAAACAAATTCAGAGTTGATCTCTGCAACTTCAAAATATCTGTTTAAACTGCAAAGATAGCGAAACACATGCTAAAGCACAGCCCCACAAGTTTACAGAACCATCAGCAGAACAGGATTTCACATCTGAAGTATGAAGGGTCAGGTATTTGGCACCTGCTACTCAGTTCTTCCTTTCCCTGTAATTCTCAGCCACTGCTGTTCACTCAGTCTTTGAGCAGGTATCCTTCCTACACACCAGATATACACCAAAACATCCATTTTCCTGGTTCCCTTAGAAAAAGCATACTTTTTTTTACCAACGCCACACTTCCCTGTCTGTGGGCTGACACACAAAGGCCAGCAAACAGGAGCAGGTTCCAAAAAATACTTGGAAATTACGACATTTTATGGTGTTTCTGGTGAAGCACTAGCAGAACTGGTACAAAAAATCTCTTGCAAGTACTGGTTAAAACTAGAATTACAACACAAAAACGCATCTGTTGCAGAACAGAAAGTGACTCGTCCAAGTGGCTCCCCATCTCCTGACAACTTGTTTGGCTTAACATTAAGAATTATGGTGCAGAAATGAGAGTGGTCAATTAATAAGCAAAAATAAAATAGTGAACAACATCCTTTTTAAAAGCCATCTCTCCACACGTTGCTACTTTAGTAACACTGAGTAACGCCAACTAATCATAACATAATGTCATTAATGAAGCAGGAAACCTTCCTTTAAGCCCATCTAAGAACAGATTATAAAGATACTTGTTCTCTCACGCAGATCTGAATCAGTATATAACAAACCTACACTCATGGGACAACTGGCTCTAAACACAGGAGGTCCTGGTGATAGGACAGTCTACTCATTTTGGAGTACCCTGTCTGAAGAACAGCCAAATTTATGTCACCTGAAATGGTTCCTGATGTTCTGAAAGATCTAAGCAACCACTCCCTAAAACCCAGTTCTTTGAAATACAGTAAGCAGGGTACCCCACTGAAGACATCTCAATCACAGAATCATATGATTGGGTTTGGGTTGGAAGGGACCTTTAAGATCATCTGGTCCAACCCCCCCTGCCACGGGCAGGGACACCTCTCAATCCTCTCCAATTACATTTAAAAGTCTAAGTCGAAAAACCCTTCAGAATTTTTTATGTAAATGTTGTCCTTGGGAAAAACTGGTCGAATGCAAAACTGATTCCAGAGTGATTACATTTATCTTCACTGGGTGGTTTTGCTTTTTAAGGCAAATACTGAATATGTCATCCTCCCTAAGAAAATCATTAGTGAACACGTAGAGAGTATCAATAAAGGTCTGAGTTGCCTATGGAAAGTATTATTTTAACTAAGCAATCAAATATGAAGGATATTAACCATAAAATGTAAGTTTTCTGGTTATTACTGATTTGGTAATATTTTTTAATCACACAATGCATGTAAATATTTCAGGAGTAGCCTGCTGCTTTTAGAATACTCACGAAACTGGCATATATTCTGCATATAGCATCATACAACATCATGAACTTGTTCTAGATCGAGTAAACAGCCTGTTTTTGTACTGAAGCAGTTGTGTATGCGTGTGATTTTGAAGGTATGTATCAAAGTTCACACAAAAAGAGTTAAACTCACCAATGCTTGTAGCTTAGGACAGTGTATAGAGAGTTGTATCAATGTGCTGTCAGTTATCTAGAAATAAAAGAAACCGAACAACCATAAGCAACAGGCAGTAGGAGGGCAACCCTCAAGTAGGGGCTCTCTTTCTCCATCAGATGAAGGTTCTGGTATTTTTGGAAAACACCCAAGCATCTGCTGCTCTTCAAATATTTCCCAATAGTTATTTTTATTTACTACCATAAACACAGCACTATTAACAAAAAACATAGCCCATTTAACTGGAAGTGCTAACGTTGGCACTTATTGGCACTGCATCCTTACACTGGACATGCAAGATTCCCTTTCATATTAAATCTCACCAAAACGCATTCTTCCAAGTCCATCTTCTCCAGCTCGTGGCAATTCTAAAAGAAACAAAAACCATACAGATAAACAAAAGACAAAATAAACCACCACATAGACATAAAATCATGCACAGAACTAGTAATATGGGAAAGCACAGCCTCCAAGGGGAAATTTGAACTCATCTGAAACACACATAAGCCTGTGAAACATCTCTTCACCATCACGCTTTAGAAAGAAGCCTTAAAAACAATTTGCTTTGCTACTGAATACTGAAAATGTTAAAATAGGGTCCACTTCAAGGCTGGGAAAAAACTGCACTTCACATTAATAGAAGCAAGTTTCCCAATATTCTGTGAGACCCCTAGGGAGCTTTGAGAAGTGCTTTCAATGGCTGATTGTGACTAAATTCATCAAAATGATGTAAAGTTGTGACTTTTACATCAGAGGTGTAAATGAATCCTGTTTACAGAGTATTATTTTTGTGTTCAGATTTCCTGAACCAGCAAGCGTACACATTTTAACTTGAAGCATTTTACACAATTCATATGCTTACTTTACATATTTAAAGCATGAATCGGGGCATAAGTGCTTATAGTTTAAAATGTATAATGTAAGTATTTTTGTCACTTCAATGTACATTCAGAATAATCTATTACATGGTGATATTTTTTGGTATAAATATCACAAGGACATGTGTCAGCTTTATAGGGGAAAACTGGCTAGAATACATACTACAAGTTTAGATTTATGTTAAGCATAATAATTCCAATTAAATCATACTAAAAAAAAAAAGAGGGGAAAAAAGGGAAAAAATTCCATGGTAGATGGCAAAATAGATCAAGCTGTAGCTCTAAGTATAACCCAGAAATAAAATCTTTTTAGTCCTCTCCTCCTCTGAGTTCTCACTTTATTTTTATTTTTCCCCAGCAGGACTACACCAATGCACAGCTGCCCAGCAGCAGTGGAAACAAGGGGAGCTCTAACCTCTGAAATGAACCTTACCCGTGCTAGAAGGGTAAAACCAGCATCTGTGAGATGGGAACATCTTGCAGCTTCCAAAATCCTGAAAAGGTTTTAAATAAGAAAACATTAACATAAATAAAAGCAAATGCATTTGAGATACAAATTCGTCTTCTGCAACTTAAAGCTCTGATTAGCAAACGTGTGAGTGTGTGTGTATATATATCTATATATATAAAATGTGCGTGTGTGTGTATATATATACACACATATATATATATATGCCTATTTTTCACAGTGATTTGCAATTAAAGAGCACTAGGCAGACCTTTGATCCAGCTTATTAGAAGATTCCAATAGTCACAGAACAGATTAAGTTCAATCTTCAAATCTTCTCAACACTTAGTGGAAAAAAAACTACACTTAATTATACGCATTTTGACCTCATTTCAGTAAGTCAGCATAATGCTCAAGTTTTCTTATGTGCCATCTGAGGAAAAACGGGGGAGAACAGAGCCTGAGTTAAGGAAAATGCAGATGAAGGCTGCACTGAAAACCTGTTATCTAAGCACAGGATGTTGGGAAGCCACAAAACTGAGAAACTACTCTGAGAAATTCCCTCAGAGCCTCTGCATGAAGCCCAGTGAAGCAAGTTACCAGAAAGCAAGGAGCTCAAGTTCTCCAAGCCCGCAACAAAGACAGTAAACTACACCAACACAGCCTTAAAGAAAATAACACAGTGTTTTGCAAAGATAAACCTCACACTCTTTGGAGAGGTATTGGGAAGCAGTAGTGACAAAAAAAAGTCAACTGCCCCAAGCAGCACCACTAGTACATAGCATCTAGTCTCATAACTGTTTCTTATCCTCTTTTTAGTTTAATGAACACTTTTTGCTTTGCAAGTGCAGTAAGTTTCAAGATGGATAAGGGGAAACCACAGCACTGTGCAATGAGAAGCACCAACTAAGTGCAGCTTACCCACTGGCCACAGCAAACACCGCTTCTATGCCAGGGTCAGTGGGGAGGAGGCAGGGCAAGATGGACAAGAGAGCCTCTTGCTGGGGTAATGCTTAGAGGCTTCTAGATCCTTCCACTAGTTTAGGAGGTCATTAGAAAGCACACTCCCCATGGGCAAAAATGCAAAGGGAAAAGCCACACTGTGTGCACAAGAAAAAAACAAGCCCACCAGAGTACAGGATACAGGCTCTGACTATGGCTTTGCTGGATCAGTCTCCTCCAAGCCACAGGCAAGAGCGCAGCTGAGTTTAGAGGTTCTGCCCCACTGGTTACAGCCCTGATAACCACTTCCAGAGTGATGTTCTTCAACGAGGTTCAGAAGTGTGATGGAAACTCGAGAGCAGTCCACAGAGAGGTACAGGACAGGTACTGCTCTCCAAACGGATAGCTCTAACACCACTGGATTTTCTCTCCAGACTCACATTTATGCCCTATGTGCCCTTCCACCAAGGGCAGTTAGCAGACTGTCATAAAACACTCTCCGCTACTCTGAAAATTACCTAGGATACCAGAGAGGAAGGGAAAAAACCCAACACCACCACAAAAAACATGATTCAGGTTGCATTTGCTACCCCCTTCACTTTGCCTCATTTACTTGCTTTCAAACCCATCTACACTTAAAACCACTGGATCCCCAACCCCATCACATTTCTGACTTTAAAGGGGCAGAGGAAAATGACATCTGCAGTGTGCAAAATAGTGGGGAAGCTACTTACTGCACATCTGTTTGAAAAGCTCTGAAGAACATGGGAACAGGGGGTAAAAAAGCAGAAGAGTAGCAGCTCTTTCCTTCCTGAAATTGGGTGTGTAGTCAGCCAGAAGAGCAGAATGGGGAGGGTGAGCTGTATCTGCACATGCTGCATCAATCAGGTCCCAGTATGAAAAACAGGTGGGGAGGCACTGGTCAGCATGAAATGGAGCAAAGTTCTATTTTTTGCTTTGTTTTAGTGATTGCACTTAATTACAGATGGCTCTTCTTTTCCAGATACAGCTGACATTTATTTCCCATCCAATGACTCATGACAAAGTACCTAGCACAGGAGCTGATGAGGCAAAATGACACCCGAGAGCAGATTCCCCACTCTTACAAAGCCACGTTCTCCAAGATGGACCTCACACTTGCCTTCATGGCCTACAGATGTCTTTTGGGCACACCTGGAGCATCTCTGCACACAGCACCTCCCTGCTGCTGTTGAATTAGCAGCAGGTGGGAGAGAACATTGGTGCAGTTAAAGGAAAGCTGATCCTAATTTTCACAGCCCCACCTAGACAAAGACACTCATGGTTCAGGGGTGCTTTTCTTAATAGGCTTCACCAAAACATCTACTAGTATTTAAACACTTAAAAGTACTAAACCAGAAAAATAATGAAGGTATCAAAACACTTAAATGAGCAGACATTAAAAGGGATGAGACCCTGAAGTGAAGCGAGAGTAGCACAGCACAGAAAATACTCAGAAGCTTCCTAACAGGAGCAGCACGCCCAACAGAGGCAGGAGCGTTTTCTTTCATACACAACACTGAAATAATCAGAAAGTATGAACAAATGTGGAATTATATTTCCTCTTTGGTTTGCAACAATTTTTATCAAGTACTTTCCATACATGATCCCAAAAGTCTAGCTGTAACCATCACCTGGCCTTCCATCAGGCAGCAATCAATGCAAAGGGTCCTTTTTTCCTTATCCTGCTCCTCATCGAAGGAGAAGAGCGGCACACGCCTTCCCCCTCGTGGCACAGACAGGGGCTAACAGTTTACCTATCAAAGGCAAAACAACTCCTGCTACAGCTGTAGTAGTCCTTGGAAAGATCTGCACAACTAACAGCGCTTCAGACCTCATTTCCCATCTGAGCTGGGAATTTAGAAAATGAGAGAAATCATGGGAAAAGACCAGCATAGCTTTCTAAGAAACATCATTCAGTGTGTCAGAAGACTCCTAAGTCCCAAACACAGGCACACGTAAGCTTTTATAAGTATGAATGGTTACATGAAGGGGATCGTCACTCCAGAACTGTCTTAAGGATGGTTTTGGTTTGTTTTTTTTACAGTAAAAAAAGCTCTTTTTCACTCAATCAGCTACAGGAACACTGCATGACAGCACACTCATTTGAATGTAGTTTCCCTGATTTTTATGATCTACACTTTCCTCCATTTATCTGTGATTGAAGTATAAAAAGTTGAGACTCCGGCATGTTCCTGTCATAAATGGCAATTCAGCGTCATCCAAAACTCTTTGTTTTGATTAAATTTACATTAAAATTAGACCTTACAAAAGTATATGTCTCTACAACCAGAGAGCTGCTGCATGACTGAGCTTTACTATTAAAACTGAAGCTGTCCCCACTTCTAAGAATACCACCATGTTTGTTAATGCAAATTGCACCAATGGAAAGGTTTATATTATTTTTAACTGACAAGCCCCTATTACTCAAAACATAACCTCTAAATTTAAATCCTCAGTGCTTGCAGAGACATTAGCAAACACTGTATCAGAGTTTAAGAATGCCAGAATGTACTGCAGAGCATACTAAAAACACTTTTATAATAAAATCTGTGAATACAATACTCAGGTATGATTTAGCTTTTTTTTTTTTTTTTTTTGCAAGACACCTGCGTAAGACCACATCAGAGGACAAACATCGCAAGACACAACACAACTACAGATATTTTTATCTTTAAAAAAAATAATGGGCTTTATATCATCTTTTCTTCTGGTTTGTAATTAGTACCTTAACTATTTAGCTAGAGGCACAGATTTGAACTGCCAGATTCAACATGTTTTATTTGTCATAAATATATTACTTTTTGTTTTTCCAGTATACAGTGGACTACATTCATAATGCTAGCTACAGAGGACCAGCCCTCAAGTTTCCATTCAGCTGGTACAAAAGCAACATAAGCAACAAAAAGCTAAATCAGACCTGTGGACATCAGCTGATTATAAGTGAATTTCTTAGATCAGGCCAGTAACAACAACATGGCACAATCATGACATGCACCTGACATACTCACTTCAGCCTCGGACAGTTCAGACCAAGCGCTGTGAGAGAAGCGTCTGTAAGGTTGCTACAGCCTGAGACACAGAGTGACTGAAGTCTGTGGCATCCTCTACAGATTTTTACAATGCCTTCATCTGAAATTTGCTGCAACACAGAAGGAGGTTGAAGTTACTTTGTTATCAAGCAATCAGCTAAGAACAAAAATCAAGTTATATCACTGAACTGTTCGTGTCATACTGTATATAACTATGGCACCTGCAGATTTTCAACCGAAAAATACTGTGAAACCATGTTCACTGATAACAGAGAATGATAATCAACACACACAATTCCTACTTATCTATGTATTTTGCCACATATCTCAAGTACAGCTCAAAGGCAGTCTGAAGCATAGAGGAAGAGGAGTTTGTTGTCTTCCTCTTTCACTTTGCTTTATAATTTATATATAGATATATATATTTTTATTGTAGTTGTCACTGTGCAAAATAGTTTGCTGCTTATATGTTTCCCGAGTTTGGGTCTTTTGTTCCAGTGACTGGGTAAGTTCAGGAACAGCATAAAAGAGAGCACAAAGCTCAACAGCAGAAGAGCTGACTATCTGTTTTGCACTGGAGCAGCAGAACTCAAGGGTAGAAATCCTTTACCTCCAGGTAATTTTTCAAAGAAGGAGTTACAGGTAAACAACTATATATAATCCATTCTTTAAAGAAGGCAAATGTAAAAGCCAGGTTTGCCCTACCCTACGCAGTTGCCCTTAGCTGAAGGATTTAACTCAAAAGAGGGTTTTTAATTTCTCAAAATTGTTTTGTACTACATAGTCTGAAAAAAGTAACTCTAAATTTGCAATATGAATAAAAGTGTTTTCTCCCTGAGACAGGAACTATAAGAAGTAGCCCCGGTGCAGCTGCACACAAAAGAGCAACAGGAAGTAGGCTATTGGGTGTGTGTGCAAATATTATTTTGTTTACAGGTCTCCTATTCTGGAAAAAAATATTCTCTCCTCCTCCCATCCCTAACTCGAAGAATTTAACTTTTCTACAGAAAAATTAAATCCTTCAAGGTGAGACAGGTTATTTTATTTCCTGGCCTAACAGTACTCTTCCAACAGTAACAAAGACCTCTACTATATTTTGTTCTGAAAATACACATTCCTTTTATAAGCCACTCATCTAGGTACACTAACACTACTATAGCATATTTCTGAGGCTATCACCACAAACTTTACCTCTCATAGACGAAAAACAGGGTAAGAAATAGCAGTGGCTCAGCACAAAGGGAGATCACCTTTTGCCCCCTCCCCCCCCAACCCAGCACTTTTTTAATGTCAGTGGTTCACATTTGCAAATCGTTCTGTCAAATAAAAATTATTCTAGACAGAAAACTGGAAGTCATCTTCTTTTTGTGGATCCAGAAGGATGCGCATGATCTACAGATAAGAAGATACTTTCTGGAACCGTTTTGTTCCCTTTGAGAGATATTCATGACACTATTATTGGGAAAAGGAACTACTTTGGAGGTAAGGATATGTACATTTTGTGGAGATAGACAAAACCCTCAAGTTAGATATGAGCATTTTTCATTCTGAAATTGTGACGTCAATGCCCACATCCCTTTCAGGAAAGAAAAGTGCTAAAAAAAAAATGCCTGCAAGTCCCCAGTTTCTACACTGTAAAGATGGCCCCTTTCAGAAATGCAGTTTCCAGAGTTAATACCAGTTCATTCCATAGCTGCTGGAGCTGGCCTGGCATTTTACAAGGTCCATAAAACAGAGCCACTAGAATCGAAGTGTGGATCATATAAAGCACAAGGAGACCTGCTGGGTGAAAATCAGTGCTAACCCTTTGATCTCTTTGATAAAGAGCCTGGCTGCTTCTGGAAGGAGGCTTCTAAGCCACAGCAAGTACAACATCTCCACTGAAATAAAGCTTTAAAGCCCACATAACTAGGTAGGACACACAGGCTAGCACCTCAAAAAAAAATCAAAAGGAAAAATACTTTCACTCATGACATTTTTTTGGTTGTACTTTATAGCTACGTGACAACAAACATACTGGCCAAGGAAAAGCCCTGGTATACTTCTATGCCAACGTTCCTTTCAAGCAGGAGATAACTGAGTATCATCAGACCTTGCAAGAGCCTTCCACAAAAATAATCAGAAAAGGCTGGCCTTGATGTATCTCATCAGTCTCAGGTAAAGCACAAGAGAAAGAACTTTGGAGGAGCAGAACAGCAAAAGGAAAAGTGAAAGAGGAAGAAATTATGTCCTTTATTTATTTATTGGCTCATGACTTATTTATTATGACTTTATTTATTAAAGTGTGGTTCTGACCAAAAGAAGGAACTTCCTTTCATTTCCGTTATCCTTAGGTGCCACTCAGGATCCACTGAAGTTGGGCACCTAAATTTAGATTGAAAAGTCTGAATATTCTCTCTCTTTCACTAAGCATCTGGCTCATGGAAGTTCAAGATTTCTATTCCCATTGTTCTTAATTTCCACAATTTTTAATGTAACTTTTAATAATCCCTAACACTCCAAAACGTTTTAACGCTTTAAAGAAACCTATTAGGTCCAAAACTCTTCATCCAATCATAATAAAAAAGGTCCCATCCCAAATTCATTCCAGAATAATGTGTAATACAGATTTGAAAGTTTTAGTACAAGCAGATTTTATGATACCTCCTAGCAATAAAACTGTAGAAAACTTTCCAAAAGCAAAAAAAAAATAAAATTAACAACTACATTGTTCAAATTTGCATGACAGAAACATGGAAATTCTAATTTATTTCAATATTTTCTGAGGCTTATTTACAAACAAAGAGGGACTGAGATACATTTAAAATCTAAATGGAGATCTTTACCATTCCTAAAGACTCACATCAGAAACAACATAAAAGCAAACAGAAAACAGAGCAAATCTCATTTGTGTGTACTCTTTAATTAGAATTAGAAGTACATTTATGATTCCCAGTTATTACAAATGAATGTGTTCTTACTATTGAAAATCCATGCCCTTTCCCTGCTACCTAGATGGTTCCAAACCATCTTCAGTTACAATGCCATTATATTTTATTGTCAATTATGTAGCCCAGAATACGGCTTCTGCTCAATTAGAAGCCTTGAAATTATGAACAGACCAACATGTTTTACCTTAATGGATGAGAGAACAAGAACTACATCTGTAAAACTGCACTGTTTAGCGCATTCACAGTTCATGAGATTTGAATGAATGCAGTTAATTCTTACTCTAGAGCTCGCTACAGCCAAGAGATGTAAGGAATGGGAAAAAATAACCCAACACTCCAAATCTACACTCAGCTGTAAGAGCAGCCAGCTCATTTAAGACCTCTATTACACACAAAATTCTATAAACTGTAGAGATGTACTATTTGAATTATTTAAGTGTGTAGCAGATCAATTCATTAGCATTCAAAATGGTTTATGATTAATAGTGAATGTATCTTTTGAAGCTTCAAATACTTACGGTACAGGATTGCAAATTCAGGATTACAAGTTCATGACAGTGATTTTGAATGTGTTTCAATGCTTCATCTTCTAACTGTATTTAGGACATATCAGACATAGGAAAAGAAACAAGAAATTAAAAGCACAGCAAAGCAGCCCAAAGAACGTACACATCTTGTAATATTGAACAAAAGACTATAACAAAATCTGTATTTTTAAATTCACGGAGATTTCAAAACCCCAAATAAAATTTTATTCCTAAAGGATCACCCAAGCAGTTATGTACCTGTGTGCAACCTCTAAGAAATAGAGCTTTTAGTCCACTACACCCTTTCACCAGTGCTTCAATACCATCCTTCGTAATCTGATCACACCAGGAAAGATTCAAATGTTCCAGATTTCTGCAACCCTCACTGGGAGAATTAAAAAAATACATAAAGTTAAATCCAGCCTTCAAATAGTCATAACAGTGGGAAACCCAAATTAAACACACTGTTAGAAATTAATGAAAGCCAGTGGACTGTGCCAGGCCTCCACAGAAAAGTCATGAGAAAAGACCACACACAAGCAAAATAGTCTACACTCAAGGAGTGCTAGATTAGGATATAGTCAGTGCTGATACACAGTATGAAAGTTCAGCATTGACTTTTTCAAACTTTAATAAATGTTCAACAGCTCTTTAAATGCTTTTCTTTAACACAAAACACTGAATCTTCTTACCTTAAGCCTTTCAAAGAGCTGTTTGTGATGGCTACACAAGATGTCAGATCCAGATGTTTCAGCTTGGAACAGAATCTGCTAAGACTGTAACACGTGCTGCAAAACAGCAGACACACTAAAAATACCTTCAGCTACTTCTTTTTCCAAATTTCCCCATCAAACAAAAAACCCCTTTGACTTACCTGTCAGTGATTTTTGTGCATCCGTTCAGATTCAAGTGTTCGATGTTTCTGCAGTTCTGTGCAAAGGTCCTAAAACAGCAACAAAAAGCTGGAGAATTAATATATGTCACAAGCAGTAATACAGTCACTGGAGAGCGCTCTGTTCCCTACCTCCTTCCATCTCAGACAGAAAGTTTAATCTTCAAACCGGAGTAATTACAAAGTACATCTCAAATACACCTGTCTCTGTGGCTGCTTCTTCCTTCTGCTATGGTAAGTTTCTGCCTTGGTGTGGCAGATGCACCCACCCTACTAAAGACCTGAGAAAGACCCGACAAAGACAGTGCTAAAGTTTCTGCCCCTGGCAGCGCCAGGACTGCCTCCCCCCTCACAGCTCATGTCTGGTCCACACAGTGGGGGTCAAAGGAGGGAAAGTTGGGGTCCTCAGTCAATGGGGGCTGACACAACCACGTATTGACCACAGATCAGATTCGACCAGGGTATAAATGGGGCCCCGTCGGAGGACTCATTTGAGTCGGTCCTCCTTGGAGCAGCGAGCCTGCAGTCAAGGACTCTCCTCTTGAGTTGGGATGCCACTTAAGGTAACTTCTCGAGATTGAGAGCCCTCCCTTTTTAGGTGAGTGAGTGAGTGCACGTTTTGGATCGTTTGGCCAAAAACTTAAGAATTCTTAACTTAGCTGTGTCTGGTAATATTCCCAACCAGCATATCGAACCTGTATTTGTTAAATGTCAGTGGAATGTTGTTTAGGTGAATGAAGTTTTGTCTGCTTAATTTCAGTTGCAGATTAAAAGCTTGTTTGAGTTCACTATTTGTGTGAGTGTAGCCATTTTGGTGCGATTCCGTGACACTTGGGTAACTCCTGAAATCAAGTGTTATTCCTCTCTCAAAAACCATTTGAGCAAGGTGTTTATATCTGTCATACAGAAGCCAGAACTGACCTGCTTCAAATGCCTTAACTAAAAACATCAAGGGTATAAACAGCAAGGTTTAAATATCACATTAGTTAAATATTAAGCTGCTGGGGAGAGTTTTCACACATCCCATCACTGAAGCCTTTGTAGGTCTTCTTAAGGAGCTCACTCCCACATCAAATGAAAAGGAATGTACCCTGTGCAATACTTATGTATAAGTGGGACCTAAGCCTACTTGACTACTAACGGGAAGCCCTGTGGGCAGCGTATTAGTTATTTATGATTTTAAAAATTGAAATGCATCTGTGCGCACTACTGGGTATAAACTCTAAGGATGATTGGAGTTATTATACTGTTAAAAGCCTGTATGTATCATTATACTAATTACCCAGAAGAAATACATGAACTTTCTTTTCATCTCTGCAGAGCAGTATTTACAGCTGCATTGCATTTCAGAACACTGTTTTTATGTCCATGTTTCCTCCAACTGCATGGATTTTATTGGCAGGGGCAGAGGAAACAGACAAAAACAGTTTTGTCTGGAGGCTTGCCGTGGTTAACAGATCCGACTACACACTCAAGCTGGTAACAACTTCCTGGCTCTCCAGTGTGGACTGAAAACAATGGAAAAAAACCTAGCAAGGAGTTACAGTGGTGAGAATTTCCACTGGAATTCTCAAAACAGCTATTCCAAAATTCACATATTAGAGAGAGATTTACAATCGAGACACTCTTCAAATCACTTGGAAAGATGCTATGCTCTGTAATAACTTGCAGGAAAAGTAAACTTTGCCTCTGAGATTCAAGCATGGGGCATGGCCTAACAGAGCTGCCACAAACATTCAGTACTTACACAGCCAATACTTACTTTAGTACTTGGCTATTTCTAAACAAAAGTTGATGTAGAAGAAGGAGAAATAGAGAAATTAATATCACCCACAAAACTAATGGATCTGAAGACAACTCAACACAAAAAGCCTCATAGGAAAGGCCACTTTCAGAACAAGTATTTGAGAATTAATGCTACCTTTTCTCATGCTAATGTTTTGAAAGTCTTAAAGCTCATGTATTTATCATTCATTTGTTAATTTCAGTATCACCTGCTTGTATTTCAGGAGTGAATTACCTTCTTTCCTAAGGTCTCTTAGACACCACCATCCGCACCAGTTAGTTGTTACAGATGCACACGTGAATACTGGTAACATGCTGGTACACCAGTCTCGGCTAAGCCTGTCCTGTTACCTGCTAGCATGACTGGCTGTATCACCCCTACAGCGTACCCATGCTACACACTGAACTGCTGTATACTCACAATAAGTATCTGTCTACTAAATATATCAATATTTAAAAATATCCCATCTCCAGCCCTACTCCTTTTCTTACATGCCACTAACATACCTGAACCCACTTACAATTCTTGATCCTATTCATAACCCTCACTGCAGTCCTCTAGCCTCAGTGTCCTGAAAAGCACAGCTGGGAACATAAACCAAAAATGAAATGGACTTTCCAGGGGGAAAAACCTGTTACCTACTGCCCTGACTCTTTCTTTCTACACCCTTGTCATTGCCTTCCCCCTTACAACTTCCCCATATTATTTGCTACCTCTCTCTGAGCCTGTCTTCCTCCCCTTCTCCTCCACTCCACCTGTGTGAATGCTCTGGGAACTCAGAGGAGCACTGCAGAGAGTTCACTCTGGTTGGAGCTACCGCTTTTTTGACAGCAATTGCCAGTATTCTGGGACATGGTAATAATTTGCACTTTTTCCTGAGCAGACAGGACTGCCTGAAGGTAGCAACACAGCAGGGAGCAGTTAAGGAGATGTCCTAGAGGCAAGAAGAGCTCTGGGGAAATGTTAGAGTCTGAAGCTAGGATGCCATCTAGGTTACTAAAGTAATCTATTGCTTAACTAATTGCTGAATTAATTTACAGACAAAAATCAGTGAGTTACATTTACTTATAAATTTTAGAAAGAGCTAAAGGTCACAAGACACTGATGTAACACCCGCTGCTTAAAAAACATCCCACCTAAGAACAGGCACATCATGTCAGACTGAACGCCATCAAGGACAGTCTCCTGTGACAGCGGAAGAAAGCACAACTGCAAAAAGCCATACCCCAAGCCTTCCTTCAAATACTCTTTGAGCCCTGAAGTACTTGTAGCTTAGGGACCCTTCAGCTGGAGGTAGGATCTTTGGGTTTAAATACTCAGAGAAGTATCCACAGAGGAATCTGGCTAAACAGTCTGCATACAGCAAAAGCTTATATGGAGTCAATCTTCTGGGAACAAATTGCGCAGTTCAATTTATACACTATGTATACTTACAGTATACACTGTCTTTACTGAGAGACTCCCAAGATGCTCCTACTGCTCATCTGTTCTTATATTAGAACAAGAAGAGAATCCCAAGCCTTTCACAATTTTGTAGGCACTCAATCACATCAGTCTTTTTTCTTTCTCCCATTGCTAGGGTCACCTCTTGCCCAGACTAAAAGATGAACTATGAACTGACTGACTACCAATCTTGATTAAATTAACATTGCAGGACGCCAGAGCACAGGTCTGAAAACATTTTAACTGCTTGAAAATAGAGAGCTATCAATATAATACTAATGAAAGAGACATTACAAAAAGCAGAGTTCTCATTTCTTAGCTCATTTCCAGAAAATAACCATAGCTCTACTTTGATCTCAAACTGACACTCCATTTAGTCATTACTAAGGTACTTAGTCCTTACTTAAGTATCCTGTTTTCATCATTAGTCAGTACTCAGAAATCCAAACAATGTAACAATAATTGCTTTTGGTCCAGACATCAATAAGTGATGTCTTAATCTAGGACTTTACTTACTTTAAAGAGGAGTCTCCAACACCAAGACAGCCTCTCAGACTAAGTTGTCTCAGGAACCCACCACACCTTTTCGATATATTTTCCACAACACGACCCTTAAATCAAATAAAAGGAAGATTTTGTTGAGTTTTATTCTGACATAACATTCTAATCAAATTAGAAATGACAGGAGTAAAGACCAGCCCCAGCTATACCCCACCAGAACCACACCTCTCTGAATTTCTTTCGCTGCTTTAAAGGAAAAACATTTACCATCTGAGACTCTCCCCTCACACTGAAGTGCTGTTCAATTCAACCTTTAGATTCCTCTTTCTTTTTTTCAGTCTATCACACAAGGCTCAATTTTGTGTCTCAGCAAAACCTACCCATTAAGAATGCTAAAATGATCTTCGGGTCTTGTCAGATGTGTGGGAAACCTGAAGAAGTGCCCCAGAGGCAGAGTGGGAGCCATGCCTGTTCCTCAAGGATCACAGTTCCTACTACAGCACGTAAGTTTAAAAGCCTCTGATAAATCCTGTTTTACAGTCCCTGCTATAAGGATGGTTACAGCTGGTGCTGCAATACCTTGGTGGGAGCAGCCACTTCAGTTGCCTCCAGAAGATTTTTCCAGAGCCCACCTACCACTCTTCAACGTCATATACATATCTATGCATATATTTGTGTGTGCGCGCGCCTAACACTTGGGCACACCAGAATTTCTCATCCTGTGAAGCTTACAGACTTTATGCCTCATTATTTGTCAAAAGCAGAAGCATAGTTTACAAACAAAACTTCTCAATTGACCCGCTACAAAATGCTTTTTATTTACATCCTGAAAGCGTATTTTGCTGTACATTAGGAGTAAGCAGAATGGCACTGTACTTCTAATATTCATTTTGAAAATGGCATTATGGAAAGGTATTATTTAAATGATAATAAAAATATACCTTTTTTTTGTAGGAAAAATGTCATAAGATAGCAAAAAGCAAGTGGTCACTGCAAAAAGCGGCTAGACACCACATTGTGTCTAATTTTAGGGAGGTAAGGTAAAAGAAATCAAACACTGATCATTTAACTAACAGGACTAATACATAAAAGCATCTTTTATTGTCTTCTCTCTGTCTTTTTTCAAAGAAGAAATACTTACAAAGTTACACATCCGTGGATTTTTTTTGGTTCATTTTCCTATGTGAAATGGTAACACTTCTACTCAAACAGTAAAATTTTTCTTACATTTTGTTGTTCACCTCTAACACCAAAGTCTTGGCTAGCACTAACCTGTTAATATTTTCTTATCAGAGCTTGTTTCTTAGTCCATAAGTAACATTGTTTATCTTACCTCTCTGAAGAATTTACACAAAAACAAACAAATAAACTGAAAGTCGTTACACAAACAAAATTATTTATTTTTTAAAGCTTTCCAATTAGTCAGAATCAGGCCAAACACCTTTACTGTAAGGATAAAGTCTTCAATGAATAACACATAATGCAAGTTCTACTCTGCAGGAAAAAACCAAACCCTAATGCATTATTCAAAGGAAATAGAAACAAATAATGAGGTAAGTTTTCCCAAACCTATTTATTTCTTTAAGCATGCAAAAAAACCCACAAACTGCATATTCAAAAAGACAACTTAAGCGCATTCAAATGTGTTTAGCTGTTTGAATAATTCAATGTCACCCAAAAAACAAGTTCTTCAAATTACCGCAGCTTACATTTGGTTCCCACATACTGAGAAAATCTAAGGCACGTTTAACTCTTCACATATCTTTGTGATAGATTAGAAACATTATCTTTATAGTTTTTTTTTTAAATTATTTCTCACTTTGCCACATAAGGTCTTAAATACAGAAAAAAATCAGAAAACCTAAGTCTTCATTATCTGACAATCTCAGATCAAGTACTGCTTGATGCTATGTGAAACATCACCAAAGAGTACAATGTCCAAGTGAGCAAAAAGTTGCCAGATACAATTAGCAGCTTTTACTTGTCTTAAATCTATAGGCAGAAAAATGTTACTAAAACAGCTGAAGAAAAAAAAAAAGAGTTCTTAGACACCAAATGTGAAAGTGTACCTCGTTCAAAACTATTTTTGTCATAATTGCTGGTTTAACATACTCTTATGAATACATTTAAGGAGTATGTACTACAAATGTACTTAAATATAATATACTGAAGTAACTGAATTGTTCCAAGCCACAATAGCTTCTTATAACAGGAGAGGATTATAACTTAATTTCGTTCCTTCTCCTGGATCCTATGTTACAAACATAGCGTCTCAAAGGGCGACACCACTAGGTACCACATAAGACAAACATATCAAACACAAAAATCCAGTGCTGTGTTTCTAAATAGCAAAAAGGTTTCAGACACAGAAAAGGCTGCCAAGAGGACCACAAGCCTGTGGGGTTTTCTTTATTATTTCTCAGCAAATGAGAAAAACAAGCTTTTTAAAAGGCAACTGTAAAGATTATAGCAAAGGTCCAAGTCTTCTTAGACATATTTAGATAGAGGCAGATACCAAAAAGCTTCTTCCTACCTCTGTAATATCTCCATGTTTAACATCAGTATAGTAGAGGAGTTGGCAATAAAATTTTAAAAGAGAGGTGAAAAAAACCTTACCCTATATATTATAGTAAAGCTTTAGGAACAGTTTGAACCACAGTTAGTAAATATACTAAATGAAAGCCATCTGGATTTTAGTCATGCAACTAAGAAGCTAAAACATAAAATCCAGAAGTAAATTCATTATTGCATTCTAAATTTAATTTGTATCATCAAACAACAAATAATAAACCAGTTCAGATTCAATTAAGGAATCATATTTCCCCATGGGTTTTTTGTCTTCATTTGCAGATGTCATATTTTATTTTGTTATGCCCACCTATGATAGTATTAATGCAGACATGTTTTTCTTATGGAAGACAAGGCTGCCTTAATCCTTTCGTTACATGCTGAAAAGGACTTTAACCAGCATGCACCTGCATTCCAGGCAAGGTTCAAACCTTATAAAACAAATGTTCATAAAATGGCAATCAGATACACACCAAATGAAACCTAGGCAAAACAGAGGTAAGAGAAGTTGTTCAGCACTTTATTGTTTCAATCTCCAAGTCCTATAGCTGAGCACCTGGGAACTTTGAGCACTAGATGGCACCCTCACAGAGGGACTCAGGACCAGCAACAAAATTACCTCTAGATACTAAAAGTGATTCTGAGGATCTCCCTCTGTCCAGAGGTGCCATTCATATCTTTACTTTCTGGAAATGAGAAACTTTGAATCTCTAGAGCCCTGTATGTATATGATATATGCAAATTATCTGATACATAGCTAGCCCCAGAAATTGAAATACTCATCCGGTGTAAAAAAAGGCAAACACAGTTCTTTTCCATTTGTTCCTTCACAGTATTACTATACTGAAATTTAGCCTTTAAAATGTGTCACCATAGTAATGAAAAAAACCCCAGACACTAACCTCTATATCCGTTTGAAAATTAAAGAGGTCTATTCTTTGCCAATTGCTTCCATCCAGAGCTAAAACATTCCATGCCTAGAGAAAACAAATACAGTTTATTTATTACCTCCACTGCTTGCTCCCTTCATTTGCCTCTCAGCATTTCAAATATAACAAACTCAAACATAACACAATGTACAATTCCAGATAGCATTTTTTTAAAAAGAAATATATTTGTAGAGAGAAGTGGTCATACAATATTAACTAGTTAAAAACAGAATTTGTGGAAGTGAGTCTCAAATCTCTTACATGGATTACACTTCAATGACTAACTTATGCCCATAAAACATGCAGGAAAGCAAGAAATTAAATGTAACGTACACATGTGGACACAATAAGATTTAACTTCCCAGTTTTAAAAAAGCTTTTGTACATTTGTCTAGTAAGTTACTTTTGCTAGATGTATATGGAGAAAAGTAGCTGCAGATGAGATTCCTTCCAATAAAACCACAGTTCCTCAAAAGTAGTTACTATTCTGAGAGGAACAGAAACCTTTCAGAAAACTGCTGACTTTCCACTGCTAGGATCCGTCCTTTCCTTTACACGTGCTAAGTTACATGCATGAGTTTGAGAAGTTGTCTTTCACTGTCAAAGCAATAGTTGTTCAAAGTCGAACAAAGTAAGAAAGCTAGAGAAACACAAATATACTCAGGGGAAAAAAAAAATGGAAAAAAGCATACTGTGTCCAACTGACAGGTAGTTCTGACAGAAAAACACAACTTAATCACGTTGGTTTTATTCCACTGTATTCTAGGCTTTAGATGAAGGTTCTAACAAAACCTGGTATTATGTCACAAAACTTACTGAAATTGCAAGCCAGGGTGATAATGGTGTAGGCATGAAATTGTTACACACATAATTATTCATTAAATAAAGCAAACAAAAATCCAACAATAACAGAAAACCAAACCAAACTCAGTCCTCATAAAAAGAAGGAAGAGAAGCATGAAATTATAAAAGTTCCTTCATGTTGTATAAGAATACACTTGATTGTACACACCTGATGTAGGCACAGAGTATTTTTCATTTTAATTCAAGAAAAAACCTCAAGATGAGCTAAACATAAAAGCTTACTTAGCATGCTTTCTCTATTTAATCTTCTGTGTGCCTTTTCCCTCTATGAGTAGTCCATCTACTTGACACCTTTTGTACTTGGCAAGCAAACGATGGGTGTACTTCTTAGACACATGGTGCACTTCTTAAGACACATGGTGCACATTAACCCAACTACACGGAATTTTAAGCAGAAAATGCATCTGAAAAATAGTGTTATACAGCCGCCTGCTTTATAAAAAGCAAATGCCATTATGCCAAACTGGGCTTAATCCTTTCTCCAGATATGGAGTATACACTCTTGGATATCTTTTCCATAGCCTTTAAATAGAAGTGCAGTACATAGCAACTAATTCCACATCTGAATGCAAAACGGGACCCACTGTTTATTTGTTTTACTAATCAAAGAGGCAGAGAGAACTATCTGGTTTATTTGACAGGAAGCAGATTGCCCTGAAGTCCACAATTTGCAAGTAATTAAAAAGAATAGCTTCCCAAAGGAAAACAAGGAACCCCAGCATATATACATACCTTGGAAACTTGTGCACATCGACACAAAGTAACTATGTCCAAGAAAGAAAATATTCTAGGAAGAAAGGCAAAGAATAACAATTAAAATGTTTTATTATAAATTCGGACTAATACACAGATTCACAGCTCTGTCATTCTATGGAAAGATACCAGTTACACAAGAAGTTAAATGCAATACAAGTGTTTTACTGAATTATTTTGTTTATTGAGACTTCTGGAATATTATCATAGCCATCATCTAAAGACAGTCAACACCGATATATTAGAACCAGCAGGGGCTTCTTCTAAAAATTTGTTTTCTGTTTCCCTCTCCTTAGTGCCCTCACATGTATGAATGATTAACAAATTCTTTCTTTTTTTTAATTCAGAGAAACTGGCTTACATACCTTCAATTGTGCTAGTTAAAGAAATAACTTAGAAAAATACAGGTGAAGATTTCAGAGGCTGGTGAAGGGTAAGAAATGGAAAACACATGGATAAATCCAAGTTCAAGAATTTAAGTACTAACACAAAGAACGATGACCCAAATTTTTAAAGGGATTTCACAGTGACTACCAAGTCTAACACAGACAGTGTCATTTTTAAATTTACTCTACAAGAAACAACTACAATTGAAAATTTAGCATTACTATTCTGAACATGGAACCAATTCCTCAAGGCTGCAAACTCTTAATAGTTTTCTGAAAGAAATGTCTCCCTATCAAAATGAATTTTGCTAAATACCATTTCCAAACAACAATGAAATTGGTTCAAAGGACATTCTCAGAAAAAAAAATAATTAGCTTAAGCATATAGATCCCAATCCAAAATAATTTTCCATTACAGAGAGTGCAAGATATGAAATATATGAAAGGTGTTACTGTAATTCACTTATAAACTGCTACCTGCTGGCAATTAACTTTTTAAGTCATCAGAACAATGAACAGTAATAACAACTTCATCTTATAGCAAGATGTTAACACTGAGGAGCAACCACAACTGGTAAGAGAGCTGAATTTAATAATGTAAAGTTCTAGTTACTATTTTCCAAGTAGAAATCTGAAGTTTGAAATGGATGCCTACATCTTAAGTGCTGTGATTTTTAGCTGTGAGTCAAAAAATATAAGGGAAGTTAGTGAAAGTACTTCTTAAACATATTAGATTTCAAGATGTTTATTATGATCACTTCAGATATTAGTTTTCCAGTCTTTCATTAACACATGAAAACACTTCCTCTTTTTGACTGTACAGTAATATATTTTAAAAAAAACCAAAAACCAGCTCTATTAGCCATGCAAACAGAAGGACATGAAACAATTTATAAAGCCCTGTCAGTAACATTTATTCTGATAGCATCTATTTTGTCATTTGAACCATCCATTCTGAGGTCTGCCCTCTAAGAAACTTAGCAGTGTTTTATTCACAAAGTACACTTAATGCACTCAGCAAGACTGCTGGACTGCTCAGATGAGCACTGAAAGCACTTTCTCTCTTTTAAGAGTAATATTTATACCAATGACCCACCATGAACCCTCTGCTGAAGTCACCTTTTCCCCCACCATGAGGCAAATGACAGATGAGAGTGTGGAGATGATGCTAGAGAGCTGCAAAAGCTTCTTGGCTCATAGAAGCTTCCTCATAGTACCACTGTATGAGTGGAGTCACAGGGTTATCTGACATTTATAGAAGCTGAAGCACAAGAGATTTCTACATTATTTTTAACTAAGAAAGGAAGGGTTGTGACAAACCATTTCATCACACAGCACTCTTGCCTAAATGAAGAACGTGACATGATTCAGAAGTGATGTATCAAGCTCTACTGAAGTAAGAAATAACAGAAGGAACTGTAAGATGTTGAACAAAGGGTACTTCATACACCCCCACTACTCCAAGTTGTCTCACAGCCTGTCTTCACGTTTGATTGGTTTTTTGCTGTTAAGAGATTGAAGTTGATGCATGATCTCTGCTAAAAAAGTAAATTAAAACCAAATGCAGAACAGATGTATTTATTTTTGCTCTGTTCTGTACGAACTGATTTTTCTAAAAGGCAAAAACTAAAAGTGGTCATTCTATGTTGAAAATAAAAATATTTTAGTAAGCATAAACATTCGTGATGCTTTTAGTTTATTTCTGTTCTAAAGAAGGAACTTTCTTGCAAGGCAGCCCAAGCTGTCCCCATCAAAACAGAGAACATTAGGATACATTATAACCCAGAAAAATCAGAATTATTATTATTAGTATGAGGATAGGTAAAAGGTACCAGTAAATTTTTTTACAATTCCTAAGAGTCTTTTTGCTGACTTGCTTGAAAACATTTTTCCACACCTTTTTATTTATTTACCTTCTATAGTACTGTCTTAACATGTAAACCATTAACACACACTTGCTTCTCTACCTGCAGTCCCACAGAACTGCTAGCAAATACTTACCAGTCATGGAAACCAGCTAAAAAGACAGAAGACTCTAAGGTTTAAAGCAATTTAAAGTCCTCAAATGACTTTCAAGCCTTTAAAAGACTTTAAACACAACCAACAAACTGAGATGGAGATCACAACACTGACATTGTCAGTCATCTGTCAGTGTCAAGACACTGACATTGGCATTGAGGTGGAAGGACAACATCAGCAGGCACTTGAAATTTTAAAAAGTGGAAAAAACTACCAAGTAGGGCAGATGATCGCTGTATAGCACATCTGTCCTCTATGACCACAGCTACGTCGATGGAAGCTAATGCAGCCAACAGCAGGATTAATTTCCACTTAAGCCTTTGGCACAGAATAGTATAGGGAAACTGGAAATGAAGCTTATAGATCCACAGTAAAGTTTAGGATCATCTATTCTGACTTTCTATACCCCAGTCTATTAAACTTTCCTTAGTTACACTGTACCAAGCTCAAGAGAGAGACTCTGCTTACCAATAATCAGAGCTCTTGAAGACTCTTCATCACTAGGCACATACCACTCTGGACACGTGCCTCATGACCTTGGCCTTGGAGATCTTTCACTGTTAACAGTACCTGCAGCACACACGAGCTTCATGCCAAAGACACAAAGAGTTGTACAAGCCCACAGTTCCTCAACTCCTTTATGGTAAACTTGTATTTGGCTAAAGCCCAAGTTCCAGAAAATGATCTATTCTTGATTTGAAAGCCTTCAAGAGATGGAAAATCATCACCTTCTCTGGTAGCTTGTTCCACTGGTTAATCACTCTGTAACATGTTTGCCTCATTTCCAAGGTGAATTTCCGACTTTCAGCTTTGTTTTTTTTCTACTTTTCTTCACCAAATTAAAGAGTGCTTCAGCAGTCAGTACTTTCTCGTAAAACCACTTGTCATCTTTAACAACCCTTTTAACAATCTTTTTATTGTAGTTCTTTAAATCTCATTTTCTCCACACATTCTTCATTGTTTAAATTCCTTCAAATGTAGACACCAGAAGTACATACAGCATTAAAAACGTACACAAAGCTGTACACAATTTACAATTTTATGACTCCCATTTTCAGTGCCATTTCAGGTCACTGTAACAGCCTTTTGGACACAGTATCAGGTAAGAATCTTACACAGTCTTACCCATTTCACCTACACATCCTCTTCTGGGAGTACACACTCCAGCCCACAGCTCTTCCTGTAGCATTCCTGTCCTGTGTATCTATCCACATAAAACTAATCTGTAAAGTTAACCTCGTTTGAACACATCTCAATTTATGTTATTCAGACTTGCTGAGGAGTGCCCTGTCTTCACAGTAGTTTACCACCACAGTTCTTAGTGTCATCTGTAACTTTTATTTCCAGTGACTTCTGCAGCAGCGATTTACAAAGCGTTAAATTAAAAAAGACATAAAAACTTAAAAAATAATTATATATTAAAAAAGGAATTATATTGGGTCTACCTGCTGATCGCTGCAACAACTGTTAACCAATACTGAATCCCTTTAACATGCACTAATATAATGCACAGTATATTAGTTAGAGGTTAATGTTTAAGTAGAACCATGTAATTTTGGTTGGTAAAAGCCAACAGATTGTTTAATCTCAGAAAATAATATTGTTTGATCACTTATGTTCCACAAAAACACAACTATCAGCTATATTCCTCTCTCAATTTTTGGTCAAATCTACGGTGAGTTTTTCCACTGTATACCAAAAATGAGGCTGAGTTCTAACTAGGCTAGGGAGATACAACTGGAAAAGTGTTACAGTCAGGGTTCATATTCTTCTGGAATTTTCTTGGTACCCAAGACTCATCAAAACTCAGCATAATAGGGCCACCAAACTCCTAACTCACTTTTTAAAGATATTTTCACTGCAATTTATATGATCCCACCAACTACAAGAAGTGATGCACTACAATCTGTATCATCTTCCCAGATATTACTTCACATGCTTCATTATTTCCATGTGCTGTAAGTAGAATGTCCTATGTCTTTCTAGACACAGGCTGACTCCTAAAATTTTGTTTCCCTCTCTATGCAGCCAGGGAAAGAAACAGCTATTTCTCAGAACAACAGCATACCACCTACAGAGTGTGAAAACAAACTGTGCAAGAGTCAAACTGTTTTTCTCTTGCCTTTGTAAGGCCCCCAATTCCCAAGGAATAAGATTTTGCAGTAATGGCCTGGCAATTACTCATTTTAAGTATTTTGATACAATACTATATGGATTGATAAAAATGGATAACAAAATGCATACAGTAAGTACCACAGACACGTACTATGAATTCCTGGAATTTCTGGCCTAAACCCCAAAATATGGTAGGACAGAAATGCCCAAAAATTTCTAAAAAGCTTCGGCGAAAACCTAAGTTAGGGGCTTGATTTTTTTTAATAACTGACTTGAGAATGAAATTCTATTTCAAAACTTCTATTTTAAGTATTTTAAATTTATAGTGGGTTTCTACACAAATAGTGACAAACCATATCAAAATGAAAAACAAAATAATAAAGACAAGAAATGCCTGACTGAAGACAGCACATCATCTAGAAAATCTGCCTAGAAGATCCCTTCCATTTGCCCACACAATCCAGCTGTTACAAAACAAGCACATGACAAATTTGTCACGTCTTTCCCACTTTAGACTACGAACTGCTTAAAGAAGGGACTTCATTATTGATTTGTACAATTCCTTGCTTAGCAAACTCGCTCTCATGAAAGTCCTTTACATGCTATTAGAATGTAAATGCACTATGGAAGAGTAAAGCCTACACACATGAAAAAGTATCACAGACACAAAGTACAGCTTTCATAGGTCTGGTTTTCCTCTTTTAGCAGGTTTTTCTCAGAATTTTCTGGAAGAATGCCCAAGCATATTCTGTTGACAAGAGACAGGGGAATAGAGCATCAGCTACTCTCAGTTCAGTGCTATTCATGTTTGAACACACACAGTCATGGTCAACGTGCCAGAAGGAAGGGATGTCATCCAGAGAGATCCTGACAGGCTGGGGAGGTGGGCCCATGCGAATCTCATGAAGCTCAACAAGCCCAAGTGCAAGGTCCTGCATGATTCAAGGTAGTCCCAAGCACAAATACAGGCTGGTTGGAGAATGGCTTGAGAGCAGCCCTGAGGAAAAGGACTTGGGGGTGTCAGCTGATGAAAGCTCAACATGAGCTGGCAATGTTCACCTGCAGCCCAGAAAGCCAAACACATCTCGGGCCGCATCAAAAGAAGTGTGGCCAGCAGGGCGAGGGGAGGTGATTCTGCCCGTCTACTCTGCTCTGGTGAGACCGCACTTGGCATACTGTGTCCAACTCTGTGGCCCCCAACATAAGCTGCTGGAGTGACTCCAGAGAAGAGCCATGAAGATGATCAGAGGGCTGTAGCACCTCTTCTGTGAAGACAGACTAAAAGTGTTGAGTTTGTTCAGCCTGAAGGCTGAAGGCTCCGGGAAGACCTTATAGCAGCCTTCCAGTTCCTGAAGGGGGCCCACAAGAAAGCTGGGGAGGGACTTTCTACAAGGGCAGGTAGTGATAGGACAAGACGTAATGGTTTTAAACTGGAAGAGGGTAGATTTAGTCTAGATACTAGGAAGATATTCTTTACTGTGAGGGCGGTGAGACACTGGCACAGGTTGCCCAGGGAAGCTGTGGATGCCCACTCCTTGGAAGTGTTCAAGGCCAGGTTGGACAAGGATTCAAGTAGGCCTGGTCTAGTGGGAGGTGTCCCTGCCCACGGCAGGGGGGTTGGAATTGGATTATCTTTAAGGTGCCTTCCAACCCAAACCATCCTGTGATTCTGTTTTCAGTTGAAACAGAAGTCTGCTTTTTCTACAAATAAGCAGCTCTGCTGGATTTATTTTACAGTTACAGGACAGCATCTAACTTTTATGGGCTATACATTATGTGCAAGACAAGTGGATCAGATTACTTGCTCCTTAAAAAAATAAATTTTACTTATTCGTAAAGTATGACCACATGTAAAATGACCACAATATTTTCAGTACCTAATTCTCTTATCTGAAACAAAATGCCCAACCATAAATTCAAGAAGGGGCAGTTCTGTTTAATTTATCACCAAACATACGGAATACAGCAACAACATTACATGGTAATTTCTTTTGCAGGGTCAATTATGTAGCAAATAGATACAACTACATTACACAAATCATAGAATAACTTTAGTTTGAAAATGAAAGCCAGAAGGTAGCACACAAACGCATCCCTTTTGTATCTTTGATTTATACTTACTCAGATATTATGGATGAATATTGCAACTTTAAAAGTAATATTTTTCTAACCTTTCAGAAGCAGAGTTAAAGACTTGAACACAAGCTTACACAGAGTAACCATCCGAGAAAAGCTGAACCCATGAAACAGATTTTATCTAATGGTTCACAAAAGGTCAGATATGTTAGAATCAGTTTCAGCATTCTTGCTTAGCTCTGTTTCACTCAAAATAGCTGGTGACCGAGCAATTTTGATCAATCATCCCAATGCGCTGGTTATCCCGATTCATATAATAGCAAGACATGAGAACCTTAAGCAGAAAAACTGTAACAACTGCTATTAGAAAAGAATCCTAATATTTAACATTGAGTCTTCAGTAATACTGGTTAGGACTCTCACTGCGGTGCTTCCAAAAGGGAAGCTGAAGTAAAAAGTTTCAGAACCCTTTCTTTGCTACAAGTTTTCAGTCCTTTTTTTTTTTATTAAATCTTTCTCCCTTCCCAAGACGATATTCATCAAAGACCATATACTATCTTTCAAACAAAAGGAGGAAGCAAGCCATGTGCTTTACCCACACTCATCTTTTATACTTGTCAACATCTCCACAACATCCCTCATTCCTTCCTAAAATTAGAATATTTGTAGAGGGGGGGTATCCAGATTTATAATTTTAAAAGCCCCATGGATTGTCCAGTTTAATAAATTCTTCTAAGTGCTGCATGAGCTACAATGTTCTTTAGTTTCTAGAACCCTGCAAGTCGCAGTTCATCAGACTCTCTAGATTCATTAGCAGAATTTTATCAAAATGTTAGCTATGGATGCTCTTATTTAGAGTACTAGATTTTTTTTGAAGCATCTACCAGTAGACAAAATTCTGTAAAGAAAAATGGGCCTCAGCTGAAGATTTTGAATCTACAGAAAAGCATTTAATAAGAAATTCATTACTACTCAGGGGCAGACAGGAATTCATGACAGGAGATGCAGCCTGGCGCAGATACCCCATGCATCCATACAGGCTGGGCGCTGTCTGACTCAAATGCAGCTTTGCAGTAAAAGATCTGGAGGTCCTTGCTGAAAATGCCTCAGAGGAGAAGGTTTGGGGGGGGAGCTTACCAATGCGTACCAATATCTTCTGGAAGGAAGCAAGGATGATAGACTCTTCTCAGTAGCGTCCAGTGACAGAAAACAGGCAATGGACACAAACTGAAATACAAGAAATGCCACTTAAACAAAATAAAAATTCTTTTTTTTTTTCTCCTGGGTGTGTTGTCGAACACCAGACCAGGTTGCCTAGAATGTTTATCAAGTCTCTCTGCTTTGAGATATTCAAAACTCGACTGGACAATGCCAAGAGCAACTCTGCTCCAGCTGACCTTGCTTTCAGCAGGGGAGTTGGACTAGTTCTCCAGAGTTTACTTCCAACCTCAGCTACTCTAATTTTTAAATATAAATTTTAGTTTTATGAAGTGATTTTATTAAGTATAAATTTGGCAACTATAATAGATCTTACTAAATAAAAGCAGTTAGCCTAATGATTAGTTCAGAATGGTTTAACCATTCCAGCTATCCTATGGTTTGTTTTTTCCCAAGTGAAGATATCATACAGGTTGGGCACCAAACAGCCAAAAATCAGCCATACTCATCCTGCACGCTAGCAGCTAGGTAGAGATGTAGAAAAATAACATGATGTGGTGGTGGTATGCAGCCTAGGGATGCTTCATAAACTACAATCACTACAGCCAAAAAGGTGGTGGAAACTTTGGTTAGTCACTGCACTAGGAGTTGGCAGACTTGATCCAAACTGAAGCTCTGCTGCTGGCCTGGAGGATGACCTTGGACAAAAGATTTCTCTTCCTGATACCTGTGTCTGCAGATAAGAAAGCCCATCTCTTCTGTAAATACTTCGGGAGTTACAGACAAAAAAGAAAAAAGTGTAAATATTTGGTAGTAATATTGAAACTGTCTAGCATCAATATTTAACAACTTTATTTTTTTTTGGTAGGGAGTTAAGAGTATCTTTTGAATTGCCTTTATGTTTGATGGTACTTTTCACATAAAAATGAGGGAGAATAACATTTCTCCCTCCACTTCCCAAAGCTCCATATAAAAAGCATGGCTTCTGTCACTGATACTTCTAAACATTTGGCTCTGATAATTTGTTAATCAAGAGACTGAGTTTAAGTAAGACTCCAGTTTCAAGGTAAAAAAAGCTCTGAATAGAATTAAGTCTTCATTAGTTAAAGAATGGATTCTAACGAGAAGCTTAATAGCAAATAGAAGAAAAACAAAATTAAACAAAATAAATGGTAATGTATTATTCCAAGAGCTGTACAAGTCATCCCCTTCAGCTGTTACTCCTGCTTCAAATGCTTGAAAAGTTACCTTTGTTTGTTACAGCATCCTAATCCTTTGTCACAACCTTGTTCTTACTGAGAGATAATATCTGTACTTGAACCAGGTAATGCTGAAGCACTTTCTAAGAAAGTCCCAATTAGTCAAGCAGAAAATTAAAGAAAGTATTTCCTTTTCACAATTCACAAATCTTACTCAGCACCTTGACAAAAAAAAAGCCCAAATCCTCCATTCCCATATCTCCTCTTCTGCAGTAACACAGCATACAAGAGCACTAGCATGCAATTTTCTGCTTGTGGTCTTAGAGCCTCTCACTCACATTTTAGAACTAATTCCATATGAAAGGTCTCTGCCCAAAACATTCAGTTTTAAGCTTACTCTTGCATTTGTTTGCAAACAAAACCAAATCACTTTAACATACTAAATAGCAGGTGGCAGCTATGTACTCCAATTTCAAAAGGCCAAACTTAATTGATAATATAAATAATTTGCAGGTGTTCAGCATCTCATACAACAAACCTAGAAAAAGGCTACAAAGTGTCAACTGGTGAGGCAAAGAACTGAAAAATATAAACTTGCATCTGGAACTGATCTTGGTAAGAATTTCATAAGCAGACAAACAATACATGTAGCAGTGTAAAAAAAAAAGTCAATATGAGACCATTTCCAAACTCTGAAGAGGCTACGCTGACCACCAAGCTACAGACCGAGTAACAAAGCACAAAACAAAGAAATATTTTTGGAAGCTGCTGGAAATTCACAACAATCTAATATTAATTACACCCACTTAGGATTTTTTTTGTTACAAATGCTTTCCAAACTAATACTGTAACTTTAAAGATCTATTTGTTTTTTTCAGCAATTTGCAAGGAAAAATAGAAAAATATCATGATCTTCAAGGCTGTGACACCTTACTGGAAAAGCTGTTACCATTAAAATTGCAATAGTCTATCTCTGACTTGATTTCTGATTCTTCTGATGATAGATAAGAGTTTATTAGCTTTTGTCCTGGTTTGAGTTAAATAGAACTCATTTTCTATTAAGTGATTTTACTTTTCAGCTCAGTCTCTTTTAAGTGGCTGAACTTGCTGAAAACTAGCAGCATGTTTTTTCCCAAACAGCGCTGCTAGAAGATATGCTCAAGGTCAGTTGTCTCATCATGGGTGCCATGTCTGCACCTATGGGGGGAGAATCAGACCCAAAACTGACCAACGAGGTATTCCATCCCATATACATCATACTCGGTATAAAAACCAAGAGATCATGAGAGTCTCGATCCCTTCTTCCATCTCAGACCCTTCTGTCCGTCTCAATCCTGCAGTGGTCAAGGTCTGAGCAGAACCCTGCTGCTTCATCTGCCACTGATCCTGATTTGTGTGTCCTGCATCCTGCTCCCACCTGCTGCTGAGTTTGGTCTGGGACTTTTCCAGTGCCCGGCTCCACAGAGCCTCTGGTGATGTATTTGTCATTGGGGGGAGGATTTTATATTGGTTTTGTATATATTTGTACATATTTCATTATTCTCCTATTTACATTATCATCCTGTAGTATTAGTCTTATTGTTTCATTAAATCTGTTAGTTTATTTTCCAACCCGTAAAGTCTCTCTCCCTTATTCTCTTTTCTCTTCCCTTCTGTGGAGGGGAGAGGGGTTAATAGAGAGCATCTGTCCAGGATTTAGTGGCCAGCCCAGCCCTAAACCACGACAGCTTTAGACACCAATGCAAATCCACAACTAATGTACTGTATAATCAAATTATGCTTTTCCATAAGCACAGAGGCTAAGAACAAAAACAAAGTCACAATTGTCAGAAAACATTGTTTCAATTACATGATTTATAACACCTTCACAGGCTTCTTACTCAAACATCATACAATCGACCATTTATTCAGCCTTTCACTTCTTGTAATATATAAGAGGGGAAAAAGCCTTCCTTGCCAACTGGCAAACTAGTAGCACTGCAGCAGCTAACGGGGTGATCATTTTTCTTTTAGCTTGAATAGTACTACAAATCAAAAGTTTTTAGAAGCAGCCTGCTTCTTCCATAGGAAAAAAATAATATTCGAGTATTACAAATAAAAAATAAATGGCCATAAACCAGGAAAATTTACAAACGAAACGCCTACCTGCCTCAACCTACTTCAAAACATAACTGGTCTCTCCAAACCAGGGTCTTCTTCAGACTTCCACTGTCTGTATTAGTCACATATTTTCTTCCTCCTCTGCCCAGTTATCTGGGTTTACTTGAAAAGGAACAAATAATCTCTGGTTTCATATAACTTCAAATGAGCTTCTTGCCTGAGAAGCTGAGAGTTTCAGTCATTTACTTAAAAGTGTAGTAGATACTCTAGAAAATGTGCAAGAGACATGGCACTGCCCAGAAAACCTTCCAATCTCATTCTGATTGTTAGATAAATAGTACTAACAACGAGAAAGAGTAAGTACTGCAGTATAACACCAAGGCCTTTGTTCAGCTTTAGAGTATGCAACTGTAGCAACAAATGTATTCATTTTAGAGTGGTAGTATTTCCTAAGTCTACCATCAGAAAAACGTTTCTCAATTTTACAGGAAAAAAACCTGATTGCTTGTTATAGTCAGATTACAGAAGTTCAAATACTTGATGCAAATGAGAACAAGACCAATTCTTGGAATAAAAGCACCTGTGTTTACATTTCATTTCCAGATATTTGTAACAAGATACTAACCACTCTTTTTCCATGTGTCAAATTTTATGGTTTTTTTTTTTTTAAAAGAACTGTAATGCTTTCCAACAGTTTTCATACATAACCGATATAAGCATGCAACACACAAAGTGCATTTGATGGCACTTTCATAAGTATTTACTATTCTGTTCTGGCACTGTGAGCAAAATGTTTCCACTGCAACTGGTTTACTTTCATTTTAATTAAAAGGTAGACTGCATAGTTAATATAGTAAAAATAATGAGGATATTAATTACACTCAGTGTGGCAATATTTAATCTCTTCTGTCATAACCATATGGCAAGATAATTTTAAAACAAGTTGTAGCATAAGCATAAACTGGTTTAGGTGTTGAAAGGCATGCAGGCTGTCTTAGAAAAGCATTTATGTGCAGGAGCATAAAACAACTTCCCCACTGATAATCCTTTAGGCAGCCAGGTTTGCACCCCTAAACTACCCTAAGGTAGCTACACTCTGCAGGAATTAGAACTCAGATCCACAACCCATCACAACACTTCCTATAACCCGCTCTGCCTCTGAACTTGCAAGTTTGTCGCTGCAGCTGTACAATTTCAAAAGGAGGTTTACAGAGCATCTCTCCCACCCATCTCCTTCCTCTCCATTCCAAAGCCCCATTGGTCAGCACAAGATTGTGGGTGTTACGAAATATGACTTCATTTCTCTCTGGCTATGGGCAGACCATCACCTGAGTCCCAGCATTCAGCACAAGATGATAATGATCTTTACTGAGAAAGCTGAGTGTCCCAGTGCAATTTCTCAGATCATCAACTCTTCTGGCTACAGCTGCAACACTACTTCAGTAGATGACTGTGAAATCCCAAAGAGGACACACATGCACAAAAACTAGATGAGTGGCTGAATCAGTTCTGTATATGCTTAACCTGAACTATTTTATTTTGTCATTTCAGCCCCAGGAAGCCCTTCAACCACGCAAAAGGCTTCTTTAGACTCTGATACAATAGTGCCTAGCCACACCACTTCCTCAGTTGGTCAAATCCAAGGTGAGCCTATAGATCCCTCAAGTTACTCTGTAGGAAGTTATCTTGAATACAAGAGCTACAGCTAAGCCACTGGGTACTGTCCAACTTCTTGCATGTGCTTTTTTTCC